>NC_056733.1:431883710-432063710 GCF_019279795.1 Protopterus annectens | reverse complement strand
ATCCTGTGACTCTCCTGGAAATATAACACCAATATTATGTCAAGTCAGCAGTGTGTCAGGATTGTTGCGATAGTGTTAGGCCACAAAAATGAACAGCCTGGGGTGTATAATGTGAAAATTAAGTGTTTGCTCTGATCTTTAATTTGAACATTTTAATAATAAACTTGAGGAGACAGACCTGTTCTTTCATGTTGAATTACTGATTGCAGATCGTACTATTTCATCTTACCTACTAAAAGAATTGACTTTGTCATTATTAGTAATACTGAGCACTGTTACTGACTGGCTTCAGCTGGGAAGTCTGGAGAGCATGAGCTGATTTTTTTTTTATTTACTTCTGCTAAATCTGCAAAAGAGTTTGAGTAGGGAAAGCTCCCTTTGTTTCCTTTTGTAGCGACAAGAGCCCTCTTCCTTTCAATAATTATGCCTATATTCTGTGAGGCAAAGCAAGCCAAAGTAATAAAATGCCCCATTACTTGACAAGATGAGTCAATGCATTTATTTAATTTGTTACGCAAGTTAGTTTATTTGGGTAAGGTCTATATCCACGTGATAGCAGAGCTGGCATCATACTAACTGGGGGAAATTGCTCAAGATAGCGAATAAGCAAAAAAAAAAAAGAGTAGGGGGATGTCCTATTAGGGAAACAAAGGACAAAGAAGATGGAGAAGAACCAAGAGGGACAGAGAGGAAATCTTTGAAACATATAATGTCACTGTGTAAGTGGAGAAAGAAGAAGCCTAATTAGCTACTGCGGCCGAAGGAAAAGTGAATATGGAAACATTACTAAATCTGCTTTTCTAACTAAATTTTACTGAATCACAGTCTGAATCGGCATGCGATACTCTTTTGGAATGGATAGTCAGGGAAATCATGGAAGAGTCCACTGTTTGTGATGGGACATTTAATTCAGGAAGTGAAGATCCGGTAGCCAATTCTCCATAGTCAGATATATAAGAAAAAGAAAGCATGCTACACAGTAAGGACATTGACCAAGAACCACAAGGGCTTATGCAACAGGCAAGAAAACATTATTGCGTGTGGATTTATAAAATACAGGACAGAAATGCTATGGCTGCACGAAGATACTTTGAAATGTAAATGAACAGGACAGTCACAGATAAAGGTACAAGAGATTTGTTGCATTCTGAAATACCAAAAAGTCAATAATGTAGTACAGTGAGATAAATTAAACTCTTAAAAATAATATATATATATATATATATATATATATATATATATATATATATACAGAGAATATATATGTCTGTGCGTATATATATCTATCTATATATATATATATACATATATATATATATATATATATATATATATATATATATATATATATATATGTGTGTGTGTATATATGTTGAAAATGTTGCATCCCAGTTCATCAAGTCTGAAAATGTTGTAATCAAAACGTTGTAAGTGCAGAAGCATGAACTCCCAGGACATCTTACTTCCTCTCTGGGTAAGTAACCACTTGGCCACAATGGTGAACTTTGCCCTATCTCCACTGAAATTGAAAGGTTAAGCAAGGAAGGGAGAAGAAGTATTTCAGAATACAGGCAGTGGGATTCTTTTATAATAGAATAAGGTGTACTAAGAAGGGTGGGTGGTACTTTTGTTGTAACAAGGCTGAAATAATCTTTTAGTCTTGAATATTTGTATGGTCTGACTGGCTTAATATACCACTGGGTATTCTTGATTAATCGGAAGGTGGCAGTTGGATTTCTGATGTGTAATTGATGCTTGCTTCTCTTTCTTTTCCATAGTTCATAGAGACTGATGACACACAGACCAATGCTATAATTTATGTGCACATGTGAAGGTTTCACTATGTCTGTTGGAAGGGTAGAATGTTGTAAATTTATTAATAAGTCACTATCCCTGACTTCAGTTCTTTCTCACTTTGAAAACTATTAACTATTAACTATTCTCTCCTCCTTCAGGGCAACAGCTAGACCATTCTCTGCCAGCTTAGATAACAGCCTCATGGCTCATTCTTTCCCTGACCTTACCAGCCAATACATAAACCTATTGAGGTACGAGTCAGGTAACAGGAAAGCCATTACTGACATTCAGATACTGCCCTCATCTGGCTGCCTTCATGCGGCCACTGGTGAGTTCACTAGAAGCTTCTGCAGGAGAGTTCCTGAATGCGTGGCTATGCACACTGCTAGAATAGCTTAATCTGGCATATACGTGTAATACGCCAGCTGATCCAATAGTAATGGTTAGTGGTCCAGCAGATCCAAACTCTCTGTCTCCCTCTTCCACAGCACTGTTGGACTAGTCAAAACCATTGACAGCCATATTCCATCTCTTGGTCCTTGAAGCACCTAAGCTGCTAGTCAAATGTGAGTTATCTGAGTCATGGGGCTTTAACCTTCTATCCCACAGGGCAAAGGCAAATGTTTTGTATGTTTCTGTCCATACAAATGCAGATAGATACAAGCAAACATACATATAGATACACATAATGGGAAATTAATCTTTAACTTTGAGAGAAAGGGTCAACTCTCTTTATGGTACAAACCAAGATTATATTATCCTCTCTAATATGTTAGTTCCTAGGGAGAATAATTCAAAATGCCTCACCAGTCTCTTGCCTAAAGTTGGAAAGGAC
This sequence comes from Protopterus annectens, assembly GCF_019279795.1. Taxonomy (NCBI): domain Eukaryota; kingdom Metazoa; phylum Chordata; order Ceratodontiformes; family Protopteridae; genus Protopterus; species Protopterus annectens. The sequence continues at coordinate 432,061,078 of NC_056733.1, read as the reverse complement.
ATTGTCTCTCAGTAAGTTTCAGATAAACCTAGAAATCAGGTCCAAAATGATATATCTTAAATTAAGAATAAATTTAACCCAGCGGAATGTTATGCTGCTGTAAACCTCCTTCACTTAAAAAAGCTGTCCAATTTTTTTTTTTAATCAGCTCTGAGCACATTTGACTTACTTTTTCGTTTAGATCACTGGAGGTCATGTCTTGCATGAAAGGTGAAGCTTGAACTGCTTTTTGCTAAACATCTGCAGGATTCTTCCCAGCCAGTGTTTTCTCCTCACCTTTTGTAGTCAAATTTCTTTCAGATTCTCTAAATCTTTTCTTTGCTGGCATCCATGCAGTGGACTTACCAGGCAGTAACTGAAATTTTCCCAAAAAGCAGTGGACTGGACATTGATATAAACTGCAGATCTGTTTCAAGACCCTCATTCCTGTAAGAATGCCACTCTCTTGTAGCTCATCAAGAACATCAGGCGCATTGTTAAGTCAGTAGACCCTTACTTACTGTTATGTATAATTTATTTGTTAACAAGGAGTGTGCTCCATTTTAGTGTGGGATAAGTTTATACATGACTGAGGCAACAAGATCAAATGTAGATGCAAAATAAACTGGAATTTTTTTTAAAGTTATTTCTGTTAGCTAAGTAAGAACTTGTCAGACAGGTATATTCTCAGCCAGAACAAATATAAGAAAAACTTTCAAGGTTAACACAACATAAAACTGCTTGAGCAGTTGAAAGTAAATTTATGCATAGGAAAAAATGCATGCACTTGCTCAGCAAAAGGAAGTCCCTCACATGCACTGTGCTTAAATCTGCCCTCTACTTGAAAAACTGCCTTGCATGCAAACTTTCAGTGGCCCTATAAAGTCAACATAAAACTACTTGTATCATTTTTACTTTACAGAACACGTATAATAATCCTGTGGTGCCTCTGTATTCTATTCTGAGAAAAACAGCAACTCAGACTATATGCAAATTCCCTTTTTCTATATTAAGGTATATCTGGCTCAGTCAGACTAAGCCAATTATTAAGTAATACAAATTTAAAAAGAGTAACAGGACCTTTGGTTTTCTCAGGAAGTAAGGCAACAGACAGAAAAGAATATTAATAAATCATGTTGTGTAATCTCAGATGATCAAAAGAAAAAAATGTCTGCTGGATTGCATAAATAAGATTATTATTAAGGTATGATTACTATGGATAACAACAAAATGCAAGAATTTAAAAACCGAAAAACAATGTGGTGAGCCATGATGAAAATCACAGTAAACTGTGAATAAATATTAGTGCAGTACTTAGCCATAAAAACCTTGTGCAGTCTTCAATCAATATGATGTGGTTACTGTAGGATTACAATGCAATCTGAAGGTACTTTATCTTTGAAAGTGTGCATATGATATGTTGGCTCCATTAATACTGTGTCAGAAGTTGTAAACGCTCCCTTCTCTTGCTGGCAATGCATTTTTGTTAAAGTTTGACTGATTTCTTCTTGTTGACATGTTTCAATAATAAAGTAACAAATTATTGTTTCTGTATAAGTAATCCCTTCCATTATAATTCACTTACTTTTGGTTCTGTTAATTGTCCCCAGCTCACATTTTCATAGTTTAAATTGATTTAACTGCAGTTAAAATAACTTTCTATATAGTTAAATCCTTCTGTTCCCAGTGTCAGTTTAAAATTAATGAAAACTGACCTAAATGATGCACCGTTAACTTAGATGTAAAAACATACCGATGAAAACTCAGCGTGTATTTGTTACAGTAGGAGAAACCTCAATGCGAAATTCCAGCCAGTGACTGTTGTCATGATGTATTAACAATAACATAAAAGCAGGTTCAATACCAGCCCAGAATACCTACACATTTTTCTTTGAAGCAAAAGCCTGCACTACTTCAAGGAAGATTACTGCACATTGCTGACTTCTTCTAGAATAGCAACATCTGCCAAGGCACTCCAAGGTCAGGATACTTTGGATCATCGTCATCACCTTTAGTATGTAAATTTGTTCTGTAACATTACATTGCTAAAAATATTGCTTTCTTAATAAGCCACACATACATACACACACCCACACACATCCACACCCATAAGCACACACAAACATGTACACATACACACACACACACACACACACACACACACACACACACACACACACACACACACACACACTTGCACATACACACACACACACACACACACACACACACACGCACGCATGCAGGCACGCACACACACATATACACACACATATACACACACACACACACACACACCCACACACACCCACACACACACACACACACACACACACACACACACACACACACACACACACACACACTAACATACACACACTCACAGACACACACTTCAACTATACCAGCAACAAACCAAGACACAAAATCTATCCCCTTCTGTAGCTCTTCCTCTGTCTCTAACCACCTGAGACTACTCGTACATATACACTCATTACTGTAATCTCACACATACAGGCAAACATTCATTCACTGTATACTCCTACTTACCTGCACCATTTAAAAGTAAAGTCAACAACCCTAGACTCACATAAATGAGAGATCACTGTGGGTCTTTATAATAGAAAGAGACAGAAAGATAGAGAAAGAAAAGTACTGTGGAGACACAGACAGACATGTTGGGACTTGCAGAGCATGAGAACAAGCACCAGAGAGGTTGGCCTCTAAAGTAGTGGGCAGAGCCAGATCAAGAGCAAATGGAGCCCTAGGCAAGGTAATGGATCAGGGCCCCCCATAAACAGCATATGCACCTTCCTCCGTGTCCATTCCAGTGTCCTATTACTTTGCTTATTTCTCCCTAGTTACCATAAACACTGTTCATATTTCTTAGTGTACATATGTTTTCTGTGTTACTTCTGCAATTATTACAGATATTTGGATTTAATTAAAAACCTTTTATTTCAAATTTTATAGGACAAACACTGACAGACATTTGATAAACAAAGCAATACAGTGTCACAATGAAAACAGATGGCATTAAAACTTCTCTGTCCTTGAAACTCGCATTCATTGAAACAGCATTAAGAAAATGCATTTGGCCAGTCATGGATTAAGTTTACCTTTGGACTGTTTTCAAATCATAAGTCCCTTGCACAATTTTTAGGACCATGCAAACATGCAAGAGTTTTTTGATTCATCTTCCTGATTGTAATAAATTATATCCCTTGTATAACACAGCACCACTTGTTAGAGCATGGGCCAGATTCAGGAAGCCTCCGTGTAAGAGTTATAACTCTTACACGGAGGCTGCAGTTAAACTGTGTGATGTCAGCATGTCATGCATATGCAGGTGCATGAGGCATGCTGAATCACACCAGTAACTCTTACACGGTCCGTGTAAGAGAGTAGGGGTCGTGTCTGTAGGCTAAGCTCTGCAAGTGGACACGCCCCCGGAAAACTAGAATGGCTGAAAGTAAACAGCCACGAGAAAGGCCATGAAAATGTGAATAAACACACTATACAACACATGCCCCGACTGGCCATCAGTGTATAAAGTGAAGAGATGTCATAAAAGTAAATGAAAACCTGTTTTTTTTTTTTGTTAAACCCCGTAAATGTTTGCTACTGTGTGCATGGGTGTGCTACTAGCGCAATCACAGTTAGCAGTCAGTGGAAAAGGATATAAGAACTAAATATGCAAAGTAAGCCAAGAAATAATAGCTTAGTGGTAGAGTACCCACCCTATGAGTAGGCAGGCAGGGTTCGAGCCCCTACAACAACCTTTTTTTTATTTTTGTAAATAAGCACTAAAAAGCCCCCAGACAGTATTGTACAAATGTAAATGTATTCCCTTTTGTAAAATGGAATGAAACAGAGCATATATTTTGAAGTAACATAAGAATAAAAATAGTCAGAAATGTACTGATAGCTAAGCTGCCGTGAGACAGAGTGCCTGTAGCCGAGTAGTGTTTAAAAAGCTGCAAACTGCGTGCCCGTTGCCAAGCAGCGGGTAAACAGGCTGAAACTGTGTGCAATTAGCTGAACATGTGTGTCACTAGCCAATTAAGATTTATCCCAGCGCACACCGTTTGCGCCGCTCCACAAGCTAACTGCCAGTGCGCATGCGTTACCTCAGCAAACGGCGCAGAACAGGTTTAAAGTGCTTAAAAGTGCTTTTGGCATGTTTGATTGACAGGTCTTCAACTCATTTCTGTCAGGAAAAGCAAAAAGCAGTTGCCAGATTCGAACACAGGATACCATGCACTAGAGTCAAGGAACTAAACCACCAAGCCATGACAGCAATACCTAGAAAAGCAGAAATAGCATATATATGGGATAAAACCCAGAATGGAGCATGAGAAAGCATTTTCAGTGAAGTAGATACAATTCCAAAACGGCCAATCAGAGAAATGTGCGGGAAAAAGCGGCATATATAAGCCCCATAGGCGGGAATACACAGCATAACTGATTGTAGAACAGACTTGCAGTCAGCATGAGTGGAGTAGGTGAGGGACGTTGCTTTCGAGCACAGCGTTGGGGCGTTGAGGAGTCCAGATACATGGTCTGGCTCCTTGTCCATAATCACGAGGCCCAACTCATGCAGGGCCAGGTCTCATGGGGAGTATATAGGGCTGAGGCGTGGGACCAGTTGGCTCGTGAGCTGACCAGTGCTACTGGCATTCCACGCACTGGTGAGCAGGTCCGTCACCACCATGCGGACCTGAAGAGGCAAGCAGGACCAATTGAACCGTTGGATCCAGGAGGCCCGGCAAATGCCCAACGCCCCACTACTGAGTAAGTCACATTTTACCCATGTATGTAAGGATTTCAACCAGCTGATACCATGGAGATGTGTAGTCCAATATTATTCCCTTTGTATTACAGCTGCAGGTGTCCGCTCTGCGAATGTCGAGATGCACGCCAGAAGGCTGGTGCGGCTGCGCCATGCAGGTTAGTAACCCCACCCAGTACTTGTAAATAAATATTATTATGTACCATGTATCAGAACAGTGCAGTGTATTGATTAAAAGTAATATAATGTGCAAGCAGGAATTGAACGTCTGCAGGTATGGCTGCAACAAGTTCATCAGTATGCAAGTGTAACTGGAAATATAATTGATAGAATTAAACAGTGCTGTAATACAGATGTCCCATCATTAATTAAATATACTGTAACCTGCAGTATAGTCTCAAGAGTACAGCTTCAGAATCTGAGGTAGTCACATGTCAGATATATCCCCTGTTGAAATGCTGAATCATGACAGAAGTGAGGCTGTTGGAAAGTGTTTGAATCACCACAGGTCTAATATGTGAACAAAGCCTAGAAGTACCAACCTGAACTGTGAAGTTGCAGAATGTATGAGAGTGACAGAAATGCTCATGTATGAATAAATAAAGTAGTAATAACCCCTGAATATATAAGCCTCAGTGTGTTTTACAGAACTAAATGCATGTGGGAAGTACAAATTAACATCCCAAACTGATTTCAGTGTGTCTGAATCTGAATGTCTAGCTCAAAATCTGTATATGGTGATAACAGTAAACAATTTGCAGATAGAATGAATGATTATCTGACAGACTAAACAGCCATAGTTGTCCCCTGTCCTGTCATCAAAGTGTAGCAGGATGATGTATCTGATCAAATTCAAAATAAGTAGGATAGTGATGTATGTGTAACAGGTGTAGCATGACAGTCAAATAAAGATTATTTTGAAACATCAGCCTCAACTTAATTGTGTATCTATGATAAATGTGAATTAATGTTTAACATATGAATGTGTCATCACTTTCTATCCCCACCCAACCCTGTAATTCCATATAACAACATCCACTAAATAATGGTATGTGAACATTTCATTAATCATGGACATTTGTCCGTTCAAACATATATGCATGTCTGTTCGTGCATGTGCCCTGTTCATACCTGCAAATACGATGGCCTGTTGCCATTAATCAACCCTGCATGTCGTTTGACTGTGTTTTGCTGTTCAAATAATGCATGTGATATTGATATGCCCCTTGTTCAATGGTGTCCATATCTGGGTGTTTGTTTGATGGGAATACCAATGCATGCTGTTACAACTAATCTGAATGGAATAAAATGCCACTAACCCAAACTAACATAACTACTCACAAACCTAGAACGCTTGGGAAGGCAGGTCCCAGCGGACCCACCTCTCCCACCTCAGCTGGTGACTGCAGCTGGCACTAGTGCCCAGGCGGAGCCCCCACCGGTGGCCCAGTGGCACCTTCGGGTGGTAGTGCTGCAGGGGATGGGGCCCGTCCCCCTCTGCAAGTGTGGCGGAGGGGTTCGTCCACTCACCCTCAGCGGTGTCCGGTCTGTGGTGCGGGGAGATCCAAGACACTGTTCTTGGACCCCTCACGCCAGCTCGAGGCTCGTGTGGCACAGCTAACGGCCCCGGCCGTTGCCCGCACACAGCCCCAGCACAGCCCCGTCCTGGGCTGTGAAGGAACAGTGGCAACTGCCTATGGGTGGGGATATCAGTTCCACTGTTGCCATCTGTGGGCTCGTGCATCTCGGATATCCCAACCTCCGTCCCCAATTGTGTAACCCCCGTGTGTCATACACCGTCCCTGTATGCGTCTTGTCTGTCTTGTCTGTTAACCTACCCAACCTACCTCCCCAGCTTTACCGACTTCCTTCACCTGTCATACCACTCTCACCTGTAAAAAAAAAAAAAAAAGGGCACTCTGTCCCACAAAAAAATTACGCCCATACATAGCTGTCCATGTCGCAGACATGTCCGCTGGACATCTAAACTGTTAATTACAATTGGCTGTACAACAAATATTAATGTTGTCCTGACACCTCTCTCAGAGGTGGAAGGTTTCAAATGTCTCACCAAAATACATAGAAATATACAGCTGTTGCTGCAAAAGACATGGGCATCTATGGGCCTTACCTACACCCTTCCTGCAAATTCCACGCTTCTGTCCCTACTGTCTTACCCTCTTTGTTAGCCCTTTTCACCACTTTCCTGTCACCCCTTTTTCTTTTCTTTCAAAGAAAATAAGCGCTTGTGTGCGGTGTTAGCAGAGCTCACCGCCAGTGCGCATCGTGAGCTCAGCAAGCAAACGCAGACCTGGTTTAAGTGCTTAAAAGTGCCTTTATGGCACTTTGATTGACAGGTCCTGTACTCAGTTCGAAAGTTTGCTAAGAAAAATAAATTCCCACTGTCAGTCTCGAACCCAGGACCTTGGTAACATTAGTCCGTATGACCTACCACTAAGCCATGCCTGCTTTACAAGAACACACTGCTAAAATAAATATAACATGTAATAGTAGGAATCAGTATAAAGGTAATATAGGAGATGTACTATCCAAAGCATGTTTGGTAGAGTTTTAATGGCCAAATTACTGGATTCCCATACTAGTTCAGTGTGAGCAGAAACAGCACTGCTACCTGTTAGCTTGTACATAATAATGTAAGGTAATGTACATATGTGAAGGTATGTATATCTACACATACATATATATAAATATATATTAATACATATGAAATATAATCGTAGGTCTCAGTAGCCATACACACTCACTACAGGAAAAAGTTAACATAATTGCTGCAACCTGAATCTGCAACACAGCCTGACCCCTGTGTGACCTACTTACCCTTCTAACTGCTTACAGGTGGCCTCAACACTTTGATTGACAGGTCCTGTACTCAGTTTGAAAGTTTGCAAAGTAAAAAATTCCCACTGTCAGTCTTGAAACCAGGACCTAGGTAACATTAGTCTGTTTGACCTACCACTAAGCCATGCCTGCTGTGGAAGAACACACTGCTAAAATAAATATAACATGTAATAGTAGGAATCAGTATAAAGGCAATATAGGAGATGTACTATCCAAAGCATGTTTGGTAGAGTTTTAATGGCCAAATTACTGGATTCCCATACTAGTTCAGTGTGAGCAGAAACAGCCCTGCTACCTGTTAGCTTGTACATAATAATGTAAGGTAATGTACATATGTGAAGGTATGTATATCAACACATACATATATATAAATATATATTAATACATATGAAATATAATCGTAGGTCTCACTAGCCATACACACTCACTACAGGAAACAGTGAAGATATATGCAGCAACCAGAATCTGCAACACAGCCTGGCTCCTGTGAGACCTACTAAGCCCTTTAACTGCTTAAAGGTGCCTCTAGCACTGTGATTGATAGGCCCTATACTCAACCCAAAAGCAGAATATGAGCATACTAGTAGGCCCTACCACAAGACCATTGTAACACTAGTCTGTATGACCTACCACTAAGCCATGACTCTCATACAGGAATATAGTGCTAAATAAGTGGAACATGTAATAGTAGGAATGAAGATAAAGGCAATATAGTATGTCTACTACCCAAAGCATGTCAGGCAGACTTTTATAGTCCCAATTACTGGATTCCCATACTAGAGTAGTGTTAATGGAAACAGCCCTGCTAATTGTTAGCTTGTACCCAATAATGTCAGCTAATGTACATATATGAAAGTATGTATATGTACACAGATATATATATATATATTCATATAGCAATACATATGACATATAGTTGTAGGTGTCAGTATGCATACACACTCACTACAGGGAACAGGCAAGATAAATGCAGCAACCTGAATCTACAACACAGCATGAAGCATGGGAGATGTACTAACCTTCACACTCACAGAACACTGTCAACAGCATACCAGCATGGTCCACGCCCTACAATCTGAAAGGGCAACGCCTATCTCACATACCCTTTTATAGCAGTGTCCTGAAATCACAGTGAGACATGCAATTAGTACACACCCAGCTGCTTGCAATTAGCAAATGCTGCCTTACAACTAGTGCAGAGGCCATCACATGGATCTATGCAGATACCTACAAAAGTATTCAGTACCCACACTCCACTCATGCAATACAGTCATTGCACTAACCGAATGAGAAAGAGAGAGAGAGAGAGACAGAGAGAAAACAAAATATACTGACAGCAAGCAGCAAAACAGCAGCAGCAGCAGCAGCAACAGCAGCAAAATACAAGCAGCACGACTGACTCACCAAAAGCTGCCACAAACACAGGTAATGCAAAGTAGCAGGTTAATCCTGTGTATACTGTGACACCTCCAAATGTATCATAGTTCACTATCAATAGGTATGTCCATGAGATAGGTTGTGTGTAGATAGTCATGAAATATAAACATATGTAAAATTGTTGTACATGTGGGCCATAACTAACACTTCCATAGCTTAGAACACAAGGCCAGTTGTGCATATGATGCAGTAGTTCCCAGGGTCAGTAGAGGTTCCTCCTCATTGGTGTGGGACCACTGTGTATGTATGGCACTGTTCAGGTACATATCCTGTAGTATGGCCATGGATTAATATCAGTCTGTCATGTGGTGCTATGTCCTCCAGGGGTGAATGTAGCACACATCCAGGGATACCATTCCGTAACAGTGATGATATGTGTTCTGCAATGATGAGGGTGGCTCTCACCTGGACATGTGAGAGGATAGGGAGGTTACAGTCATCTGGGATAACTAATAACACGTGTGTAGGACAATGGGGGTACCTGCACCTAAACTGTCTGCAAAATTGTTGGCAATATCTGTGCATTTGGTGAATGTGAAGCATCTTAACACTGCAGACAACAGATGCCTTCCGTCATGTGAATCTGCCCTGTGCTGCAGTAGCCTCCTACTATTGTTATACAATATGCCTGTATCTGTAGTCCACTGGACAGGATTAATAAGTGGTGTGCAGTTGTTCTGGGTTAGATAACTGTGTGCACAGTACATGCAGTATGTGGGATGTCTGTGGTAAGCATATGCAAATGTGCTGGCGGTGTGTGTTGTGGCTTCCACTGGCCCAGTGGGCTGCATGGATAGCATCACTGTCATAACTACTGAATAACTGTGTAATTACATGCATACATAGCAAGGTAGTGTATTGTGCTTGTGGTGTTGTTCAGATATGTATATCCAGGCTGAGTAATTTGTGTCCACATCACAGGGTTGGATGGCAGCACACATCCAGTATGTATGGATGAACACCCAGAATGTGTCACACGTGTCACCTGTGCAGGCGTATCTGGCCATTACCTGTGCATCCCCACAACACACACACATGCAACATATGGCAGAAGTACTATAGCAGTACACACATGTTCATAGGTTCATACTAGGCTATCTGCCGAGGGCATTTACAAGACTAGCCCATAGTTTTGTGGCTTCGCCACCCCTTTAGTATGGGGAACCATACCCATTATTTTGCTGTGCCTCTGTCGAGCAGTGACACTGAGGTAATCCCTGGGGTATATCTGCGATCTCCCATCCATTGGTCAAGATTTCTCTAGAACAAGGCCATCGAGGTGCTCTGCCTCACATATACCGTGATTTTGTTCCACAGCATAGGGAGTCTTTGGTTGATGAATCTATCCCTCCAGCATGTCCTATTAATAGCCGTGTCGAGGTTTAAGTCTCCTGGCCTTGTGGCTCTGATGGATCTAGATTTTTAGGTGAAGCATATTCATCAAATCTGGGTCTGACATGGCCTTGTATGTTGGGCAAAGGTCACCTCTGAGCAAGCGGTGGCGACTGACTACAACATACATGGACATGCTGGAGGGCAAATTCTAACTGAGAGGCTCCCTTTACTCTGTAATGAGCTCGAACAGTTGAGAATGAACAGTTCATAGGTTCATACTAGGCTCTTTGCCCTAGGGCATTGGTAAGCCTAGTAGAATGTGTTTGTCTTTGCCACCCAATCACAAGTTATGCTGCTATGCCCTTGTCCGACTTTAGTATACTATGCCTCTGTCTAACAGTGACATAGAAGTGATACCTGGGGTACAACTATGATCTCCATCCACTCATCCAGATTCCTATGGAAGAGAGTCAATGAGGGACTCTGCCTAACCAGTAGTGTGAGCTCATTACAGAGTGAAGGGAGCCTCTCGGTTAGGAATATGCCCCTCCAGCATGTCCATGTATGTCAGTGCTGAGGTCCAGCTCTCCTGAGCATGTGGCTGTATGGGACTCTGATTGCCTGAGGTACATCACGTTCATTACTGCTAGGTAGGACATGGCTGTATATGGCATGCACAGATTGCCCCTGAACAGGCAGTATGCCACTGAGTCCAGCTGGATTCACTTTACCTGGGCAGCATATGACATCTGTGTGAGCCATTGCATCCCCTTGATGATGTACTGTTGTCCTGTACCAGTTGCTGTAGGTGTCTGGTTAGGTACATCCCAAAAGGTGCATTGTATGCAATTATAGGCCTGATGATGGATGAGTACAGAGGCACAATGACCTCCCCTGCCATACATGTGAATCAGTCATGATTAGCTGGGCTATATAACATGTCTGTCAATCCACGTTGCCCATGTGGTAGACAAATGACAGACTGCTACCATGTTTCTTCCCCAGGTCCCCAACTACGTCTACTGTACTCAATGGCCTAACACCTATGTTGTACTGTGCCACCAATGTGGAGGCGTGGGAATCTGCATTGCATACTGATACTCCCCCTTCCTTGTTCAAGTGTTGTGGCCAACAAGAATGGTAACAGCTATAACGTGGTAGTACTGGTGTGCTCCTGTGAAACCTGAAACAGGTTCATGTTACTGCACAGATATCGATGTCCATAATGCTAGGTAGGGTTTTGGGTGCGTGCATCCTTGGGTCTAGACGTCCAGTGTTGAGTAGCATCACTCTTACTTCCTCATCCTTTGTGATACAAATGGATGTGGATTTGCCTTATGAGCCTTGCCTAATACAGGCACAATGGGTGTAGCAGGAGGCTCCGCCAAATGTCAATAGGACTGTGGTGACAGGTGCAAGCTGTCCCTAGCAAAGCATACCACCCCAAGATGGCAGGGATTGGCACACCTGTGAATGACACCAGTATGTCAGTCAATTGTTGGAAGGGATAATTGTGCCTTGATATTGTGGCATTGTTCTAGGTGAGGGTAGGATGCTACTCAAGGTCAGGGTCAAACTGTCCTGGGCTACGTGCTCAGAGAGCTCTGTAATGTCTCATGTCATGTAGTCCAGGGAGGAATGTGTCAGGCCATTCACAGCAGCATGGACATTGACTGAGTCATACCTGTACCTGCCTTGGGGTTACCTGACTGTTTGTGTTATGTGGCAGGTCATAGTGCCTGACAGGCTGCACACCGTGACCCTCACCTCGTTAAGCCTGGTGATCGTGATGTGAGTGTGCCTGATCATAGAGGCACCTAGTACAGGTGTATGAGGTGTGTTGTTAACTGTTAATGGCTGTGAGTGTTCAGCACATTGGCTTTGTGTGATATGTGTTGCACATGTTCGTTCATGTGGTAGTGGTTGCCTGGATGTCTGCATAGGAGGTCTCTGCTGCATAGGCAGAGCTGTGGTCTGAGCCTACAAGTATGATCATGTGTGATCATGTGTTAGGTCCGCTGTTGTGTTAGGTCTACGTGAGACTGGAAGTGTAGTGAGTGATCCCCTTTGCCACGTGACTGGTTATGGCGGTATTGACTAGACAGAGCCTAGCCTCCAGTCTGGTATATGGTTGCATCACTCACATGAGTTTGAATTTGTCGTTAGGAGGAGGGGGTTGTCTGTGTACATGCATCTGTTCTAACATTGTCTCTGGAGTACCACACTCACCAGCTGGACTGAGGAGGGAACTGACAACTGACCTCTGGACATGCTAGAATACTATTGTGAACTCTGTAATCACTAATGATTGAAAACAAGGTCCAGTGGGGAGTGAGGGTGTACTGACATTACCTACAACTGCTGACTGACATAAAAGCGTCAGTGAGCAAATGCCAGGTAACCTAAGTGCAATGTGTCACAATGAAGTAAATGCAACAATGACAAGCAGTCACTTGCTGTCATGTGTAACATGGAAGAACGTACAGTAAGCAATGCAGATAACAGTAGTGAGTCACAGATGTGTTTTAAAGATGTGTACTATGTGGAAGTAGCATACCAGTGAAATAACAAGCTAACAGATAACAAGCATATAAACAAAGGTAGATGCAGGAGGCCTGGATGTAGTGTTTGCTACAACAAACAAGGTGTAGCAATGTCAGTAAGATACAGCTCAGATATGCATGCACTATAAACCTGATACCAGATGTCCCCAGCTATGAATGGCAGAGTACAGCCTATTGTCACACATGACTGCAGACCACAAACCTCGTTAATGTTAAATAACTGGCCTAAAGGACAACTGCCCATACCAGAAGTAATACACTTGTACACTGGGCCCACAATCAGCAGTTCCCAACTTCAATGGATGAAAGATATGTGTCCTGCCACCACAGTGCTTGCCACCAACCTCCCTAATGTAAAACAACTGGTCTGAAGGCCAAGTACTTAGTACAAATGACATAGAATGATAGCTACACTGTAATCAGGTTTTAACCAATCAGTAATAAGTAGAAGTTAACACTCCTGTATAGATTGTGTACCATGTATTGTTGAGATACTATGCTGATAACCTGGTTGTGTACCTTTCCTGATAGATATTGCACCTAAGAGAAATCCGGTACTCTGCTGCAGAGGATGGCGTGATCCACCAGAGCCTGGTGCGTGACTATGCCATCCTGTTTTCACGCACCACCCAGAACCAGCAGGAGAGGTCTGCACTGTGGCAAAGCCTTGTTAGCAGGATAAATGATGTTGGCATGCATGATAGGACATATGAGCAGGTGAGACATCACTGCAGTGATTTGATAAGAAATGTCCGCCAGCGTGCTGCAGATATCCGCAGGCAACAGGCTGCCACAGGTGGGGGGGTGGCCACACATCCCCCCCTCACCAGACAGGAGGGGCTACTGCTAAGTGTTGTGGATCCAGCCCCAGAACAACATCTGCCATCATGCATCATGATGGAGGTTGGATCCACACATCAGCAAGACAGCGAGCATGCAGGTAAGATGCCATATTCATTTATTGTTATTACTTTTACATTTGTTGACCCATATAGTCTAGCTGGATATGAGTTCATTTTCAGTAGAGGCATGTGGAGAAAAGCTCCACACATAACGTAATAAAGGCAGACAGACAAGTTGTCAATACAGACAGCCAACATAATAGAATTGTACACCAGCCTGTTAATTAAATAAACATACATGTAAGGAAGTCAAACAGTTTATAGTCATACACAATGTACCGTTGGTTTCAAAGCAATCCTACCTAAAGCATAATGGTTATGCAATAAGGCAAAAGCCATATACATAATAGTTAGGGCTCAGAAGGGTAGAGAAGTAGAAGGAGTATGACAGATACAATGATATGGAAGAGGCAGGAGTCAAGAAGGAAGTGAGGAAAAGAAGGAAGACAGTCAAGAGGAGGTGGGAGGGATGGGAGAAGTAGGTCAGAGCATAGAAGGACATCAAGGTTAAAGAAACAGGGTAGAAGCTAGTTTCTATGCACAATGAGGGTTAAAGGTGAAGAGAGCATAGGGAGAGGGACATTAGCCTGGACTCCAAGAAGAACAAAGCCAGTGGTTTTGGAAGTACAATTTGAGTTGGCGTTTGAAGAGAGTGCGGGTGAGATTAGAGTTAACTCCTGGTATGTACATATGACTGTTCTGTGCGCTGTTACTTCATGCACGCATAAGGTGTGCATGTGGTATGTATCTGTCATCATGATATATATACAGACATGATGTGCAGCTGATGTGTATAAGGGAACTAGTGTACTACTGTACTGTATCATGTGCAAAACAAATGGCACACATGTGCCCACTGACATTACTCTCTTCACACTTCCAGGTCCCTCCATGTATCACCGAGGCAGGCCATACATGCTGGTGAGTCTTTTAACAGTATCTGTAAAACAATTTATAAAACTAGGAAGAGTAGTGTAACTCTGTAGTAGACATGCTGGTGACTGTGTCCACAATAACTGTAATTGACAGGTAGTAAATTGAGTAGTGTAACACGGTATTGATGTGTGTGTTTACTGTGGGGTGTGCATGTGTGCAAGTGTGCCTGTGCCCAAGTGTGCATGTGTGTTAGTGTCCATGAGTGCATGTGTCCATTTCTGAATGTGTGCATTAGTATTGAAGTTCATCTCTTTCAAATATGTATTGAGACTGTAATCTGTGTTCCATGTTTTCCTCCCGTAGGTTCTGGTGCTGCTCTGGTGACCTGCAGCAGGAACCTGAATCTTGTGCCCAGGTACTGATGATGATGAAATGTCTGTAATGGTGCAGGAAGGTGTGTCTGGGTCCGCCATTGGTCAGCCAATTGACAGTACACAGCTTTCAATCAATGCGCACAGTCATCCTGCCGTTACATCCTTTATCACCATTGTCCCTAGGTGATGGACAGTCAGCAGTGGGCATAGATCAGGGTAATGTGGTACCTGTGGCACATGCATCCTCACACGGCAGCCATGTGCAGAGGCCTCGAATGGTACCACGCAGACAGTCGCCCATGGGTTCTCGGGGGCATCCGTGGCCGTACTGCCTCTGGCCGGCGTGCCCAGGAGGTATGTCAACCTCCACTATGTTTAGAACTGTCATGCAGGCACAGGCACGTATGGAAAGGTACACCAGACAGGGTCTGAGGGAGATGAGAGCATGTCGCATAGCCATGACAGGCGGCATGCATGATGTTGCGAATGCTATCCGTAACTTCACAGATGTCGTTGACAGGCGTTGTGGGGGCATACAACAGCTGCTCCACAACCAGATGTCCATGGGCCAGGGCGATGGTGTGCGTTTGCGGCGTCGGCGTGGCGTATGCCAGCAAGAGCACCAGCTGGCAGTGGCATGGGGCGACAACGGGCCCACTTTCGCGCCTCAAGTGCCAGCACCAGCCCCAGCAATGCTGGGTCTGTGCTGTCATCCAAACGCCCCAGGAGACCCGCGTGCGTGGCTCTGGACAGTCCCAACAGGGAACTGTGTCCAGTCAACACACCCCTGCTTCCGATGACAGTACCCAGTCTGGGTTAGTACGGATCTGACCCGTAGCACCCTGCCAGGCACAGGTACCGTGTCCGTGCCCACAGACACTGATTTGGATGACCTGACAGGTGCAGTCTGTGGCTGTCCACAAAACCCTGTACATGGCAGCCATTATGTGGGACTGTGTGCGTGCTTACACACATGCAGAAACCTAACACCTAGGGCAAACACATACACACACACACTGCACCAACAACGGTCCACCCTGTACTGCTGCCCCTCACAAACACACATACACACACATGTCAATTGGTGTTACCAGTGGCGGCTTGGGCATATCTAACCCACACCCTGTGCATATGATGACACTGTGCCACCTCCTGCATACTACAACATCGGTGCAGGTAAAGGTAAACACGTTGCTGATGCACAGGGTGACTATAGATGTGTATAAGTAGTAACATGTTGGTAACTGTTGTGTGTTGCAGTATAAATGTGTGTATATCCCATCAGTCCTGCTGCAGTAACTGTATGAATGTCCTCAATTGTTATCTGCACCCATACTACTTAACAAAGTGTACCTGCTGCACACCATCACATGCTAACATTGACTATGGCAATGTGCATCTTGTGCTGTTATGTAGATTCAGCTACATGTATCTGTTCTGTCACACATGCATTTATACACACCCTGCTACCCACACACATGCACCCGCTCACCTGCCATTCCCATTATTTATCACCCTACATGAGTAGCTGTTGATACATGACAGGTACACATTTCAGAAGTGCACTATGTTGTTTACTACTGGCATCCCTTCTCTACCTGTACTCACAGGGTGCAGGCAACCTCATCAGTTGGAAGATGTAATGTGCATCAGGTACTGTAGTACCCTGATTGCCACAGCAAACATGCTTCCCATACGGAAATGCACACACAGACACATCCCACATCCACACACTTGCCACATTCAGGCTTCAGAACACTATCTAGGTATATTCGGGTACATGTGCATGTTCAAGTAGCATGTAACACTATACTGAGTACTGGCACTTAGTTGTCTGTAGTCATGTTGTCTGTATAGAATAAAAGAAATGTTTTATTATCCTACTCCGTTTGTGGACATTACTTGAACAAGTGTTACCTTACATGTGTTATCAGTACCAACACCTTCTGTTTTGTAGTTTTGTTTGTATAGGGTGCTATCAACATCACTGCTTGTTAAGGGTAATGACCACCCTGCAGTGCATAGCCCCATGTGGCAAAAGCCACATCCCACCCCATCATTGTGCACACACACTAACCCCACCAACAGTAAAACACATACTTTCCATTTGCAAGGTTCAAACCCATACCTAACTGTGCAATGACAGTAGAAACAGACACATTAGCAGAGTGTGCTATTTGCAGTAGTTGGAGAAACGTTTACTAATGCTGTACTTAGAGGGTGCTGACATCATCTGTGTGTAGGAGGAGGATGTGCACCCTGTAGTGTGTTCTCCCAGTTGGCAAAGGCAGTTAACCCTCCCAGCATAGTGCACACACATAAACCACACTCATACATTCCCTTTGCAGGATTCAAACCCCCACCTAACTACGTTATGACACTGAAGAAAGACACATTAGCAGGCGCTATGCAAATTACTGGAGGACTTTACTACAGGTGATATAGTTATACAGTCCTGACATCATCACTATTTCAAAGGGGATCTGCATCCTGTACGATACTGTCACGGTTGCTAATAGGGACATTTCCACACACACACATCGATGTGTTGGAGGTTTGCATATGTGGGGATCCAGAACACCAGTGTGATTAGTATATGGTTTGATTGCAACAATGAGGGATATACTCCCAGTGGTGATTAGTTTTTACTCATGTTTGTAAAGATCAGCTCTAGTATATCTGGCCCTCTTGTGGGAAGGTTGGTTACCTGTTCCATAGCCAAAGAATGTCTGATCAATGGGAATCTTAGAGCTTGGGTATTGTGGCCTGTGTAATGTACACAGTCTATGTTTGGGTAGCTGGCATCACCCAGTATGATGGTGTTTGCAGAGTAATCTAAACTCTCCTGTGTCAGCATGAAGGCTGTGTGGGAGACCTGAGTTTGAGAGGGTGCTGTAAGAGCTCCTCTGTGTCTCTTTCCATGTGGTCCAGGGAGTGCGTCCCAACAGGTAGCTGACTGTGACCCTCCCCTTGCTCTGTCTGGAGTGCGGCACGTCTGTCAACAGCTCAAGTCAAGCAAGTGCACACCCCTCATAAATGATGTGGAAGCCTTCAAAGGCCCAAGGCCTGTTGAAAATATGGACCAGACTGCAGATACCTGTATAGAGGCATTCTGTGGACACATTCAGGAATGCATGGATCATGAAGCCACATATGAAAGCATGACCCAATTCTCCAAAGACAGATGTCCTGGGCGCCGGACACCAGCCATAAACACACTATACAATAGAAGGATGGCGCCACTACATGATACAACAACCTCCCAAAATGTGAAGGCACCACTGATGAGTATTGGAAGACAACTACAGGCACCCATATGATTGTCTAAGGCCATCTTTGAGAGAGGATTCCACAAGCCACTGAGGATAATCACAAGGCTGCCTGTAGTTATGTTAGTAACCTGGGTGGTACTACCCAGATATGCTCAGAGGTAATACAATATGTCACACAAAATATAAAACACACAGACATTGCCATCATCCTAGTGGACAGGTTCAATGCTGCCTTCTCTCCCACCACACCAAAAGGGAACATATGTCTCGCATCACAGTGCTTCCCCTGACATCACAGATGCTCAGGTAAGAGATGCCCTTCCCAAAGCAGTAAACACTGCATCAATGGGACCAGACAGTGTCCCAGGCTGTGTCCTACATGAACCACAAGAAGAGCTACACCCAGACATAACACCACTGTTCAATCCCAGCCTTAATACATGATATGTGACCAGAGAGTGGCATACAGCAACAGTGGTCCCTCAACATGCAGGTGGTGCCGTCACGGATCCTGGACACTACTCGCCCCATATGTCTGACTAGCTTTGTCTGCAAAGCTATGGCAAGAATCATCAAGAACCTCACATATCTAGATATTGTGGACCTACAGACATGTCACCATACACAGTTTGGCTTTGTCAATGGCAAATCCTGCCTATCAAACCTGTTTGCTTTGTTTGAAACAGTCACCAAGGCCACTGTCAAGGGGTAGGAGGTCCACACAGCCTACCTGGACCTTGCATAAGCCTTGGATACAATACCCCACTTGTGCATTCTAGGAAGCTCACCAGTGTACATATTAACCCCTATGTCACTATGGGTATTGCACAGTGGCTCAAGGGCAGAACACACATGGTAGAATTGCTGGAGCCATGTCAGCCTCCAACCTGGTACAAGTGGTGTCCCACAAGGCAAAGCCCTAGGGGCTGTCATGTTCATTATATATTTGTCATAGGTACAGGCCAACATGGAAGTACTGTGGCTCAGCACGTCACAGGTGACTGCAGACCGAACACCATAATCAACTCAACAGCTAACACACGCATCCTCCAAAGGGACTCTTGCAAACACACGACTTGTGCCACAGCCATGGCCTCAACATGAATGACAGAAAGAGTATAGTCATCCCTTTGTCAAACAGTAAATGACCACAATGTACCACATATGTGTTAATCCAGTAAGTGCAGACCTAGGAATTATGGACCTTGGGGTGCGCAGGTTGATAGCATCCTACCATTTGACAACAACATGGACAAAGTGGTTAGGTAAGCATGTGATATGGGCCACATCATCATGGGATCCACATGTAGGCCAGGGAGGACATTGTGCCCCTTTACTCATCCCTCATCATGCCCATAATTGACTATGATGAACCTGTCGGCATGCACCTTACCAGACACCTGCAGCAACTGGGGCTACCACATATGTACCTCGACAAGGGGATCAAAGTGCTCAAACAGATGCCACATACTGACTGGTTAAAGTAGCAGCAGCTCTACTCAGTGACATACTGCCTCTTCATAGGCAATCTGTGCCTTACATAGAAGGCCAGGTCATACCCTCACGTAATGGCCATGCTGCATCTCAGAATATCCAGATCCCACCAGGATACACGCTGGAAATACATGAACTTCAGGAGTGATATACATAGGACATGGTGGAGGGCACATTCACAACTCAGAGGCACCCTTCATTCCTGATTATTATCCCAATAGAGGTTAGGCGGACTGACTCAGTGACTATCCTCAAGGCGATATTAATGACTGGATGTGACATTGTAGGGTTACCCTGGGTATCACTTATGTGTCACTGTGAGAAAGAGGCACAGTATACTAACCTTGGAAAAGGGCATAGCAAGACAGATTCACAATGCATGTTGAAAGGCACGCACATTCTGGCTAGGTGGATACATGCCCTGGGCAGATATCCCTATACGAACCTATGGACCTATGTCTCTTTTTCACCATTGGCCCTATGTGCTGTCAATCACCAATGTAATCTCAATACTCTGGTAGCATGTGCAAAGGTCAGTTGTCAGTCACCTCTATGGTACAGTTGTGGAATATGTGTGTCATGTAGTAATGTCACAGCTGCCACATGTACACAGTCAACCCTATCCCCTACCCATTGATGTACATCACATGTATGAGATGGAAACACATGGCCAAACTGTAACAACAACATACAAGTCAGTCAGATGCATGGACACATATGACTCAGTCATTGTCCATGCCACCACAGCTGATGTGGGATGTCGCTCACTGGGATCGTGATAGGGAACATGGAAGGGATCACTGAGCAAGTGACACAGGCTGGTAGACCCCTGACCTTGGTTGGCATCAGACCCTCACCAGGGATTCCGACAAATTACTGAATGCTAATGAATAAGTGTATCTACAACACCCTAGCTGAATGGTTCTTAGCATGCAGTCACTGCATTGCTATGGAATACTGTCTTACCACTCCCACAACAGGTGAAAACATGCAGCTCCTGTACATTAACAACATGTAGACCTTATGCCCCAGACCAGGTGTGCATCCCTCACTACTAGGCTGATAGCATCTACATCTCACACTGTATATACACATCCCACATGCAGCATCTGCACAGAAGACCACGGTCATAATGTTACCCTGTGCAAATACCATGTATTCACATGTGGCAGGCATCACACATGGTAACTATTGAAAGTCACAGGTACATATGTGTATTTGGCACACACATACATCATGTGTTCATTGCCATAACCGGTGTAATCAATGTCATGCATTATTGTGAGGGACAACCCACATACATGGGCATTCTGTGTGTGCACAACACACATGGCATGTCTGTAATCAAAAGCCATACATAATTGTGATATCGTTTAGAAATGGGTATGTGCATCCTGTAGTGTGTTTTCCCAGTTGCCAAAGGGATATATCAATCATACACACTTACCCCCTACACACACACTTGTCATGTGCGGATTCAAACCCCTACCTAACTATGTTAAGACACTAGAGACCGGCGCATTAGCGCAGCGCTATTCGCATTACTGGGGAAAGTCCTTTCCCCTGATATACTATAAGGTGCTGACATCATCAGAGTTTAGAAAGTGGAATGATCATCCTGTGGTGTGTTTTCCCAGTTGCCAAAAGGGATGTTTCTTTCATACCCACACACTTACCCCTTCACACACACTTGTCATCTGCGGTTCAAACCCCTACCTAACTATGTTAAGACACTAGAGACGGACGCATTAGCACAGCGCGCTATTCGCATTACTGGGGAAAGTCCTTTCCCCTGATATACTTATAGGGTGCTGACATCATCAGAGTTTAGAAAGTGGAATGATCATCCTGTGGTGTGTTTTCCCAGTTGCCAAAAGGGATGTTTCTTTCATACCCACACACTTACCCCCTTCACACACACTTGTCATCTGCGGGATTCAAACCCCTACCTAACTATGTTAAGACACTAGAGACGGACGCATTAGCACAGCATGCTATTCGCATTACTGGGGAAAGTCCTTTCCCTTGATATACTTATAGGGTGCTGACATCATCAGAGTTTAGAAAGTGGAATGATCATCCTGTGGTGTGTTTTCCCAGTTGCCAAAAGGGATGTTTCTTTCATACACACTTACCCCTTCACACACACTTGTCATCTGCTGTTCAAACCCCTACCTAACTATGTTAAGACACTAGAGAGACGCATTAGCACAGCTATTCGCATTACTGGGGAAAGTCCTTTCCCCTGATATACTATAGGGTGCTGACATCATCAGAGTTTAGAAAGTGGAATGATCATCCTGTGGTGTGTTTTCCCAGTTGCCAAAAGGGATGTTTCTTTCATACACACTTACCCCCACACACACTTGCCACCTACTGGATTCAAACCCCTACCTAACTATGTTATGACACTAGAGATGGGCGCATTAGCAGGCGCTATTCGGATTACTGAGAGAATCCTTTTCTCCAATATACTTATAGGGTGCTGACATCATCAGAGTCTAGAAAGTGGAATGATCATCCTGTGGTGTGTTTTCCCAGTTGCCAAAAGGGATGTTTCTTTCATACACACTTACACACACTTACCCCCCTTCACACACACTTGCCACCTGCTGGATTCAAACCCCTACCTAACTATGTTATGACACTAGAGGCGGACGCATTAGCACGGCGCGCTATTCGGATTACTGAGAGAATCCTTTTCTCCAATATACTTATAGGGTGCTTACATGATCAGTGTCTAGAAAGAGGGACGACCATCCTCTGGTGTGTTTTCACAATTGCTAGGGGTAACATTTGGACCAAGTGTGTGAGCATGCCCAGTTCAGCCTTCCTGTGGCATGTTGTGTGAAAGATGTCTCATTTATCTAAGTGTGTGAGCATGCCCAGTGTGGGCTTTACATATGTTGAACTCTGCAGCCCATCACATTTGTGGATGAGTGTGACCTTCAACAAATACCTCCAGTTTATGGTTGTGTGTTCTGTGCCATGTTGTGTAGTTACTGTCCGAATGCTTTTTGTGTGAACAAAACTGGGAGTATACTGTGCCTGCAGGTTTTGCATGGGATACTTTGCACACAATTGTCAACATCCGTTCATACTGACCTAACACTGTAGCACTGTCTAGTGTAGTGTTTCAGTACTTTCACTGTGGTGGTCAGTATCCTGGGCTTCAGTCCTATCACTGATTTACATTTCCATAGTGTGCACAACAGGCTGGTTAAGATCAGTTGTGCACATCTGCCTAAAGGCAGTGCCTCTACAGACCCTGTTAATTGCTGCCCCATAAGCTTAACAAGTGTAGTCTGCAAATCTATGGAGAGGATCATAATTGAGCTCATAAACAAAGATATAGGGGACATGCAGACATTGTACCCATCCCATTTTGGCTTGGTCAGGGGCAGATCATGCCTTTTGTACTGGGTTGACATCTTCAAATTGGTCACTTAGCCCATTGTTGGGGAAAGGCAGTCCATACAACCTACCTTGGCCTTGCTAACACTTTCAACACAATACCCCACTCAGGTATTGTGGAAAGACCTCACAACTGAAATGTAAACCCATATGTCACAAGATGGGTTGCAAACTGGCTTAGGGACGGGACCCACAGGGTTAGAGTTGCTGGCACTATGTTAGACTCCAGGCTGGTCACAGGTGGTGTCACACAGGGCTCAGTCCTTGGCCACCATTGTTTGTCATGTACTTCCCATGAGAACAGGCCAACATGGGAGGACTTTGGATGACAATGTTAGCAGATGAGTGCACACTGGGCACCATAGTGGACAGTGCATCACACACAGATATCCTTCAGAAGGGACTCACAGTAACTGATAGCTGGTGCCAGGGCCATGGCCTGAAGTCAGAGTGCACAACATGTGTAGACATACCCTTCAGGAAAAGCAAGGTGACCCCAAGCTACCATATTGGTGGCAATCCTCTAAGCACAGAGGAGGTTATCACGGACCTGGGGACCCAGGTTGACAGTCGCCATTCTTCTCAGACTCACATTGCTAAAGTGGCTAGGAAGACCTTCTACATTGCCCACCTGATAAGGATGGGATTCACATCAGATCTAGTGGGTCATTGTTCCCCTGTACTCTTCAGTTATCAGACCGGTGATCAAGTCAAATGCCCTATTCTGGCTGTATCTCACCCAACATCTGCAGCAATTGGAGACACCCTGACTGTCCCCACCTAAAGGATCAAGGAACCACAACAGCTGTCATATGCTGCCAGATTGAAGACACTCACACTCTATTCACTCACATACCGTCTGCTTAGAGGTGACATGTGCCTGACATGCGAGGCCATGTCCAAACAGAGATTAATGGACATGCTCCACCTCAGACTCAGAAGATCCACCTGAACCACTAGTGCAGGTGACTGACACCTTAGCAGGGATGTATGTTGGACATGTTGTAGGGATGGAGTTATCACTCGGAGACTCCCTATGCTGTGGAATACAATCCTGGTCCATTTGAGGCAGAGCACCTTGCTGGCTGTGTTCAAGAGGTATCTTGACCTAATGCTAGTCGGAGAATGTGTTTGTCCATCAACACATTGTACGCGTAGTTTGACATGTCATATGTCTTGTTTAGTATACTGTGCCTCTGTCTACCTGTGACATAACATTGATACCCAGGGTAAACCTCCCATCTCCCATCCACTCATTAGGATTCCTGTTGAGGCGACTCAACCAGTGTCTTTATGGACAACCTGTAGTGTTAGTTTACTCATGTGTGGGGGTGGCTTCTGTGTTTTGGATAATGCAGTACAGCCTGTCCTATATATGTCAGTGCTGGGGTTCAGTTCCCTCATGTGCATAGCTACCTGCCATTCAGATTGTACAAGGTGCAGCATGTGCATTGATTCCAGCTTGGACATGGCTTTCTCGTCAGGCACAGCTTGCATCTGGGTGGACATCATGGCAGTGTGTGGAGCTGCACTCTGTTTAATCAGACTACACATTACATGTGTTCCAGCTCTGTCATACTCCTGGTGAGGTACTGTTGTGGACTTTACAGGTGCTGGATGTGTGTGCATGAGGTACACCCACAGGGGCTGTTGTGGTAATTTCTACTGGTGATGAAAGATAACTGCAAAACCAGAATGACCTCCCCTTAGCTAGATGTCAGACAGCATGGACCATACAATCACAACTGGAAATAGGATTCTACACCTACCACCCTAGAACACAGTAAAGGAAAGACACTACGGCTGATGCTGCTCAATGCCCAAGGTCTCTACCTCAAGCTGCACACACTCTATGCCCTTCTCAGTATGTAGCACATTGATGTCTGTGCTGTGCCTGAAACCTGGTTCACAGTTTCTGACAGCACCCCAGCACTATCGGGTGTTACCTCATCTCATGCATTCCGGCACCAGCATCCCGACAACAACAAGAAGGATGGTGGGTGTCCATATTCATCAAGGACACCCTCACCTCATGGTTGGTGGCAACACACTATGCATCGGAGACCATCCAGGTGCCAGTGACCGTAGGCAAGACTGCTCTGCAGTTTGTAGCATGTTACATGCCACCGCTCAAACTCAGGTACCTCACACAGCTATCCTGCAAACACTGAAGGGGATAAATGTATCTCCAAACACCATCCTACTGGGTGATTCCAACTATCCACATATAGACTGGGATCACTAATCATGCCACAACACTCTAACACAAAGGTTCCAAGAGTTCATACACTGAAATGCCATGGAACAACTGGTCCCAATCCCCTCAAGTGGAGGCAACATACTAGAACACATCATCACAAACATGGGGTCACACTGTTCAACACCAGATGTATACCCATCATTGGTGAGATCAGATCATGGACTACTCTCAGTGGGAGTCCACATCCCACCACACCCCAGATGGGAAAGGAAGTGGTGAAGACCTTGTCAAATGCCGACTTCACATTTCTGAGCACTGGTGTGGTCTCTTTCAAGGCCCCCAGGCCAGCGGACACCATTACCCAAGCCACTGTATCACTTAGAAATGCCTTCTACCAGCACCTCCAGGACTGCATGGTTCAGGCAATCCAAAATAATAATGACTCTTTGTACCACAGGCAAGCATCCAGTCTGGTGGACCCTAGCCATAAACAAGCTGTACAACACAAGGAAGGAGCTACTACGATAGAGTGTAATCCGTATGGGGAAGACACCCCTGCTCATTGTGAGTAAGCGCTGGGTTCCCCATACAATCATCCGAGGCATGTTTAGAGAGTAAACCCACTCAGGACTCCAGGGACAATCATGAGGCCTTTTTACCTATGTTTGAAACCTGGGAGGAAACTCCCAGATATGCTCAGACTTAGTTCAGAATGATGTTGATATCACTGCACCTACAGACATTGGCAACATACTGGCTGACAGGTTCAGTGCAGATTTCTCCCCTCCCCAACTGGGGGTATGCACCAGAGGATTTTAGCCGCCCAAACATCTCCACTGCTGGGGTGGGAACTGCTCAATCCAAGGCAGAAAACACTTTATCCATGGGACCTGATGGTGTCCCGGTTGTGTGCTCCATGAACTCAATGAGTAATTACACCCGCAGTTAGGGCAGCTGTTTAATCTTAGCCTCACCTCAGGATATGTTCCCAAGGAGTGGCATACATCAATGGTGGACCCACCTCACAAAGGTGGTGCCTCCACCAACCCCAGAAACTACCATCCCATCCCTTGACAAGCCTGTTCTGCTAGGCTATGGAGAGGATCATAATGGAATTCTAAATGAAGACATAGGGGACTTGCAGACATTGGGTCCAATCCAGTTTGGCTTTGTCAAGGGCAGATCATGCCTTTTAAACTTGGTTGACTTTCTCAAAACACTCACCCAGGCCATTGGCGTGGGCAAGGCAGTCCACACAGCCTACCTTGACCTGGCAAGGCTTTCAACCAATACCCCACTCAGGTATCATTGAAAACATCACCAGCAATTGTGAACCCATACATCACAGCATGGGTTGCAAACTGGCTAAGTGACCGGACACACAGGGTCAAAGTTGCTGGTGCCAGTTCACACTCCAGAGCTGTGACAAGTGGTGTCCCACAGGGCTCAGTCCTGGGACCACATTTGTTCAGTATCTACTTTTCAGAAGTGCGAGCAAGCACAGGAGGATTATGGCTGACAAAGTTTGAAGATGACTGCAAACTGGGAAGCATAGTTGGAAACCCATCTGACACAGACATCCTTCAGAAGGGTTTCATAGAGGCGGCTAACTGGTGCCACAGCCATGGCCTTGCATTACACACTAAACAATGCATAGCCATACCCTTCAGGAAGAACAAGGTTACCACTACTTCCCATCTAGGTGGCAATCCTGTAAGCACAATGTACATTATCAGGGACCTGGGCACCCAGATTGACAGTGACATTTTGTTTGACACTCACATTGCCAGGGTAGTTTGGAAGGCCTTCTACATTGGCCACCTCATCATGCAGTGATTCACATCTAGATCAAGGGAGGTCACTGTTCCCCTGTACTCATCACTCATCAGACCAATGATTGCA
The DNA here is from genome assembly GCF_019279795.1 of Protopterus annectens. Classification (NCBI taxonomy): domain Eukaryota; kingdom Metazoa; phylum Chordata; order Ceratodontiformes; family Protopteridae; genus Protopterus; species Protopterus annectens. The sequence goes on along the minus strand of NC_056733.1, from coordinate 432,033,678 downwards.
TACAATGCCCCATTCAGATTGGATGGGCCCACATATTCCTCGACAGGAGGTGAAAGGGTCTCAAACATATTTCTTATGCTGCCCGACTGAAGGAATTCCAGCTGTATTCAGTCGCTTACTGTCTGCTCAGAGGTGACCTGTGCCTGACATACAAGACTATGTCCAACCCAGGATTAATGAACATGCTTCACCTCAAGACCTGTACATCCATCAGAACTACAAGGGCAGGAGACCTAAACCTCAACACAGATATTAATAGGATGTGCTGAAGGGACAGATTCCTCACCCAGAGAGTCCATATGCTGTGGAACAACATCCTGGTACATGTGAGGCTGAGCACCTCACTGGCTTTGTTCAAGTGAGATTGTGACCAATGGATGGGAGATTGCAGGTATACCCCAGGGATAACCTCAGTATCACTGCTTGACAGAGGCACAGCAAAATAATGGGCATATTATCCATCAACTTGCACGGGTGGCAGAAGCCACAAAACTCTGGGCTAGGCTTATAAATGCCCTAGGGCAGATAGTCTAGTATGAACCTGTGAACATAGGCCTTGGGCAGTTCCTGCTATTAGGACAGTGGTCTGCAGCAAGCTATATAGTAGTAGTCGGTTTTAGCCATTGGTTTTGACCATGGCTATTCCATGTTAACTTCTTGTTGTGGTACAAACATGGGTGCGTGGTTATCCATGCTATGTATTGCTAGTCACCCTCATTTTGTATCTTGTTCCATGTGTTTGCACATGTACATCACTGTATGATGTGCAGCTGTATCCACAGGGTCATATGAGTGGATATGGATGTTAGTTGGGGTCCTCAGGTGTGCATATTGTACATGATATTACATTACTTAACACATGGCATTCATGCCTCAGGTGGTGCTGCAGGGCCACCTCTGTCGGATACACATACTACACTCCCTGTACGTTTGGAAGCAGGTTGTGTCATGTTAAGCATCCCTGTTACTGTATGAGTGAGTCAGGCGGGTATCAGTCCCAGTGTTCCTACTGACCAAGCATATGTGCTATCGTTGCCTCTTTGCCAAGGCCAGGCCATACTGGGCACGCATCCTTCTTCATTCATGCTAACGAGTGCAGACCTGGTTTAAAGTGCTTAAAAGTGCCTTTATGGCACTTTGATTGACATGTCTTGTACTCATTTTGAAAGTCTGGAGACAAAAATAAATTCCCACTGCCAGTCTCGAACCCAGGACCTTGGTAACATTAGTCTGTATGACCTACCACTAAGCCATGACAGCCATACAAAAGCACTCTGCTAAAATAAATATAACAGTCAATAGTAGGAATTAGTATAAAGGCAATATAGGAGATGTACCATCCAAAGCATGTGAGGCAAAGTTTTAATGGCCAAATCACTGGATTCCCATACTAACCTTCACACTCACAGAACACTGTCAACAGCATACCAGCATCGTCCACGCCCTACAATCTGAAAGGGCTCGCCTATCTCACATACCTTTTATAGCAGTGTCCTGAAATCACAGTGAGACATGCAATCAACACACACCTGGCTGCATGCAATTAGCAAATGCTGCCTTACAATTGGTGCAGGGGCCATCACATGGACCTATGCAGATACCTACAAAAGCATTCAGTACCCACACTCCACTCATGCAATACAGTCATTGCACAAACCTAATGAGAAAGAGAGAGAGAGAGAGAGAGAGAGAGAAAGAGAAAATATACAGACAGCCAGCAGCAAAACCATGAGTAGCAAACAGCAAGCAGCAAGCAAGCACCACTGACACAGCAACAGCTGCCACAAACACAGGTAATGCAAAGTAGCAGGTTAATACTGTGTTTACTGTGACACCTCAAATGTATCATAGTTCACTATCTATAGCTCTGTCCATGAGATAGGTTTTGTGTGCATAGTCCTGAAATATACACATATGTAATATTGCTGTACATGTTGCCCATCGTGACACTTCCGTAGCTTAGAACAGAAGGCCAGTTGTGCATATGATGCAGTACATACCAGGGTCAGTAGAGGTTACTCCTCATTGGTGTGGGACCACTGTGTATGTATGGCACTCTTCAGGTACACATCCTGTAGTATGGCCAGGGAGTAATATCAGTCTGTAATGTGGTGCCATGTCCTCCTGGGGTGAATGTAGCACACATCCAGGGATACCATTCTGTAACAGTGATGCTATGTGTCCTGCAATGTTGAGGGTGGCCCTCACCTGGACATGTGAGAGGATAGGGAGGTTACAGTCATCTGTGATAACTAATTCCACTTGTGTAGGAGAATGGGGGGGGATATCTGCACCTAAACTGTCTGCAACAATATTGCCAATATCTCAAACATGTTTTCCATACGGAAATGCACACACAGTAACATAACACATCCACACACTTGCCACATTCAGGCTTCAAAACACTATCTAGGTATATTCTGGTACATCTGCATGTTACAGTAGCATGTAGCACTATACTGAGTAGTGTCAGTTGTCTGTTGCCATGTTGTTTGGATAGAGTAAAAGGAGCATTTGTTTATCCTGCTTTGTTTTGTGGACATTACTTGAAGTGTAACCTTACATGCATCATTGGTAACAACACCTTCTGTGTTGTTGTTCTGTTGTACAGGGTGCTGTCAACATCACTGTTTGTTAAGGGAAATGTGCACCCTGCAGTGCATAGCCCCATTTGGCAAAGAGACATCACACCGCCGCCATTGTGCACACACACCAACCCCACCCACAGTAAAACGCATACATTCCATTTGCAAGGTCCAAACCCCTACCTAGATGTGTTATGACTCTAAAGGCAGACACATTAGCAGAGTGTGCTATTTGCATTAGTAGGAGCAATCTTTTCCAATGCTGTACTTAGAGGGTGCTGACATCATCTGTGTTTACGAAGAGGGATGTGCACCCTGTAGTGTGTTCTCCCAGTTGGCAAAGGCACCTTCCCTCCACAGCGTTATGCACACACACAAACCCCACTCATACTAACACACATACATTCCCGTAGCAGGATTCAAACCCCTACCTAACTATGTTATGATACTAGAGACGGACGCATTAGCGGAGCGAGCTATTCACATTTCTAGGAGATTTCATTTCAGCTGATCTACTTATAGGGTGCTGACATCATCAGTGTTTAGAAAGTGGAATGAGCTGTGGTGTGTTTCCACCGTTGCCAAAAGGGATGTGCTTCTCATACACACTTATACAGACACTTACCCCATTCACACACACACATGTCACTTGCTGGATTCAAACACCTTCCTAACTCTGTTATGTCACTAGAGGCAGGCGCATTAGCAGGCGCTATTCGGATTACTGGGAGGTAGCATTTCTACTGATCTACTTATAGGGTGCTGACATCTTCATTGTTTGGAATGGGGAATGTGCATCCTGTGGTGTGTTTTCACAGTTGTTAAGAGGAACATTTGAACTAAGTGTGTGAGCATGCCCACTTCAGCCTTCCCATGGCATGTTGTGTGAATGATGTCTCATTTATCAAAGTGTGTGAGCATGCCCAGTGTGAGCTTTCCATATGTTGAACTATGCAGCCCATCACAGTTGTGGATGAGTGTGAACTCATACAAATAACTCCTGTTTAAGGTTGTGTGTTCTGTGACATGTTGTGTAGTTACTGTCCAGATGCTTCCTGTGAACACAACAGGGATTATACTGTGCCTGCAGCTTTTGCATGGGATACTTTGCATACAATTGTTAACATCCATTCATACTGACCTAGCACTGTTGTACTGTATAGTGTAGTGGTTCAGTACTTTCACTGTGGTGGACATTATCCTGGGCTTTAGTCCTATCACTGATTTACATTTCCATACTGTGCACAACAGCCTCTTTAGGGTCCAGTTGTGCATGTCTGCACAAAGGCAGTGCCTCTATGGACTCTGGTAATTACTGCCCCATAAGCTTAACAAGTGTAGTCTGCAAAGCTATGGAGAGGATCATAATGGAGCTCATGAAGAAAGATATGGAGGACATGCAGACATTGTACCTGTCCCAGTTTGTGTTGATCAAGGGCAAGTCATGCCTTTTGTACTTGGTTGACATTATCAAAACAGTAACTAAGGCCATTGATGAGGGAAAGGCAGTCCATAGAGCCTACCTTGCCCTTGAAAACCCTTTCAACACAATACCCCACTCAGGTATTGTAGGAAACCCTACCAACAGAAATGTACACCCATATGTCACAAGATCAGGTTTCAAACTGTCTTACAGACAGGACCCACAGGGTTAGAGTTGCTGGCACTATGTCAGACACCATGCCAGTCACATGTGGTCTCACACAGGGCTCAGTCCTTGGCCCCTATTGTTTGTTATCTACTTCTCAGAAGTACAGTCCAACATGGGAGGACTTTGGCTGACAAAGTTTGCAGATGACTGCACACTGGGTGCCATAGTGGACAGTGCATCAGACACGGATATCCTTCAGAAGGGGCTCACGGACACTGATAGCTGGTGCCAGAGCCATGGCCTGAAGTCAACTTGCAAAACATGTGTAGTCATACCCTTCAGGGAAAGCAAGGTAACCCCAAGCTACCATATAGGTGGCAATCCTCTAAGCACAGGGAAGGTTATCATGGACCTGGGGACCCAGGTTGACAGTCACTGTTCTGATGACACTCACATTGCTAAAGTGGCTAGTAGGACCTTCTACATTGTCCACATGATCAGGAAGGGATCCACATCCAGATCTAGTGGGTCATTGTTCCCCTGTACTCTTCACTTATCGGACCCGGTGATCTGGTACACTGCCTTATCTGGATGTATCTCACCTGACATCTGCAGCAAGTGGGGAGACCCTGAATGTCCCCAACAAAAGGATAAAGGGTCTCCAACATCTGTCATATGCTGCCAGATTGAAAACACTACAGCTCTATTCAGTCACATACTGTCTGCTTAGAGGTGACATGTGCATGACATGCAAGCATGTCCAACCAGGGATTAATGGACATGCTCCACCTCAAAATCTTCAGATCCACCTGAACCAATAGTGCAAGTGACTTACACCGTAGCAGGGATGTACATTGGACATGTTGTAGCGGTGGATTTATCACTCGGAGACTTCCTATGCTGTGGAATACAATCACGGTCCATGTGAGTCACACCACCTTGCTGGCTCTGTTCAAGAGGTATCCTGACCTGTGGATGGGAAATCATAGGTTTACCCCGGATCGTCACTGTGTCACTGCTGGAGACAGGCACGTCAAACTAATGGGCACAGTACTGTTTCCATATAAGGGGTGGCGTCGCAACCAGACTCTGGACTAGGCTTAGAACTGCCTTGGGGCAGATAGCCTAGTATGAACCTATGAACCTATCTGACCATGTTGCATTATGTTCAGATGTGAACTACTTACAACGGCCTCAACCAACTGCAGTAGTGTATTCCACAACATGGGTGTACATTGGCAAACACTACCGATGTGCCCAAGGCCATTTCTAATGGTTATTGGATAGTGTGTTTGTCCATCAACACATCATAAGTGCAGTTTGGCATGACATATGTCTTGTTTTGTATACTGTGCCTCTGTCTACCTGTGACACAACATTGATACCCAGGGTATACCTACCATCTCCCATCCACTCGTTAGGATCCCTGTTGAGTAGAATAAATGAGTGACTCTATGGATAACCTGTACTGGTAGTTTACTCATGCGTGGTGGTGGCTTCTGTGTTATGGATAATGCAGTACAGCTTGTCCTATGTATGTCAGTGCTGGGGTTCAGGTCCCTCATGTGCATATCTCCTGCCATTCACATTGTACAAGGTGCGGCATGTGCATTGCTGACAGCTTGGACATGGCTTTCTACATCAGGCACAGCTTGTGTCTGGGTGGCCAACATGGCAGTGTGTGTAACTGCATTCTGTTTAATCAGGCGACACATTACATGTGTTCCAGCTCTTTGATACTCCTGGTGAGGTACTGTTGTGGACTTTACAGTTGCTGAATCTATCTGCTGAGGTACACCACACAGGCGCTGTTGTGGTCATTTGTAATGCTGCTGAAAGATAACTGCAAAACCACAATGACCTCCCCTTAGCTAGATGTCATAACCCTCATGATTAGGTTGGTATATGGATTGTTGCTGTTAACCCTACAGCCACATTTTTGTCCAATGCAGGATATCTATCACCTTGTGTCCCCATTCTGGCATTACATGTTAGGAATGTCATGGGTGCGACACCTATGTGGGAATTGGTGGTCACTTACTGGATTATCCACAGAGGCTGACTATACTGTTTTCACCATTTAACATGCTGACATGGCTATGGCACCAGCTGTCTGTTTCTATGTGGCCCTTTTATGGGATGCTTGTGTCAGCTGGTGTATCAGATATGTCAGGCGGCTTGTTGTCCTCTACAAACATGTTCCAGCACAGTCCTTACTTGTTGGCCTGTACCTATGGGGCATATATACCAGATGGTGAAGGTCCCAGGACCAAGCTTTGTGGGATGCCTGTTATATGTGGTTTGTAGTCTGACATGGCTGCTGCATGTCTGACCATGTCAGTTCTGTCGTTGGTCTGGTTTGCAACCCCTCCCATGACATTGGGGTGTATATATCAGCTGGTGAGCAAATCTATACGGAACACATAGGGTATTGTACAGAAGGCTTTGCAAGGTCCGGCTACACTGTGTGGACCACATTGCCCTCATCACTGACTTCAAGTACTGTTTCAACTGAGTCACACATGTTTAGGGGTGGGGTCTGCACTTTGTAAACCCACACTGGGTAGGGTCGGGTGTCAATAGATCCACAATATCATTATGTCTGTGGTACATGCTGGTCCTTTCCATAGCTGTGCAGACCAAACCTCTCATGATTCTGTGGTGGTTGTTTTGACTATCCATTCAGGAGACACCTTTGTTGAGAACACCCACTGTTGTTGTACACTGCTCTTTCACTACGTACCCTCTCGTAAGGCTGACATAATGTCAGGGAGGCGGCAGTCTGCTGGGGAAGGTATTTGGCATTATGGGGGTTTGCACTGCACATGTCAGGATGTATGTTGGCCATACCTGTGTGTGTCTGGTATGTTGTTTGTAATATCGGTGTGATCCGGAGCATATCCAGGAATCAACAACATGCTTACTACCATCATTTGCAACAGCCTTGGGGTTATCTGTAGTGTCCTGTACAATCTGTATCATAATGGGTTCATACTAGGCTACCCCCTAGGGCATCTGTAAGCCTGCATGTCCATTTTGTTTGATGGATTCTGGGGAATTGTTTACACCTGTGTCAGTGCTAGTATGATACCAGGGTATAGTGACAAACAGCTCAGAAGCTGACTTCACACTTCTTCGGACTGAGATGGTATCCATTAAGCCCACTGGGCCAGTGGAAACCACAACACACAATGGTGACTCCTGCACAGACACTTTCTACGGACATCTCCGAGTAAGCATGGACCATGCAATCACAAATGAGAATGACACCTTCACCACCAAGGGAAAGTGGCCTGTCTGGTGGACCCCAGCCATAAACAAACTGTATAACAGATGAAGGATACTAATGCAAGACAGAGCTACATCTCCAGAATGTAAGGCAGCTGTGATCAGCAGTAGTAGAAAGCTACATTCTCACATAAAGACACCCAAGTTCAACTTGGGGACATAAATCACCACAGGCGATGAAGGTAACCACACTGCTTTCTTCAGTTATGTCTGACGCCTGGGTGGGAACCCTCATATATGCTCAGATTTGGTACACAACAACTTATATCCCAGGGACCTGACAGATATTACTGACACCCTGGCAGACCAGTTCAGTGCAATGTACCCCCTCCCTCACCCCCAAGACATGATAGTTATCACAGCTGTATGTAACCTCACTGTCATCCTGGATGTCCATGTGAGAGCCGCAGTCAGCAAAGGCGAGTACACAGCATCAATGGGACCTGATGGTATCCCCAGTTGCATGCTATGTGAACTACAGATGGAGATAAACCTGTATATGCAGATCCTATTTAACCTTAGCCTTGCTACAGGATCTGTACCTGAACACTGGCGTACGGCAACAGTGGTCCCACTCCACAAAGGAGATGCCTCCACAGACCCTGGCAGATACCACCACACAAGCTTAAACAGCCTTGTCTGCAAAGCTTTGTGAAGGGTCATTATGGAGCTTCCACACAGAGACATTGGTGTCCTACAGACCCTTGATCACACCCAATTCAGCTTTGTACAGTGCAGATCCTGCGTTTTGCACCAAGTTGACTACTTTGAAACTGTCAGTAGAGCCGTTGATGAGGGCTACACAGTCCACACAACCTACCTGCGCTTGGCTAAGGCCTTTGACACAATACCCCACTCAGGCATCATAGACAAGCTCAACAGCTGAGATATAACACCATATGTCACAGCATAGGTTGCAAAATGGCTCAGAAACAGAACCCATAATGTCAACATTGCAGGTGCCTTGTCAGGTTCGAAGCCAGTCACAAGTGGTGTCCCACAAGGTTGTGTCCTGGGACCTCTCTTATTTGGTATTTACTTTTCAGATGTGAAAGCAAACATAGGAGGGTTGTGGCCGACAAAGTTTACAGATGACTGCAACCTGGGCACCATAGTGAATACATCAGCCAGCACACACATCCTACAGACTGCCGTCACACTGACAGATAGCTGGTGCTGGACTCATGGCCTAAAACTGACTGCGACTGATGTGTAGCCATCCCTTTGGGAGGAACACAGTACCCACAGATCTGTACATAGACAGCAACCCAATGAGTACAGGAAACAAATCAGACAGCTGGGGACACATGTAGATAGTGACATCTCATTTGACACCCATGTTGCCAAAGTTGTTTGACAGACTTTCTATCTTGGCCACCTTATCATGGAGGGTATTCCATCCAGACCATAGGAGGTCATTGTACCACTATACTTCTCCCTTATCAGGCCCATGCTTGAATACAACGCCCCATTTGGTATGTACCTCAACCAGCACTTGCAGCAGCTGGAGAGACCCCACAAGTACCTTACCATGACGATCAGGGATCTACAACACATGTCATATACTTCCAGAATAACTAAAACAAGCTTTTTCAGTGTCATACCACATACGTACAGGTGACCTATGCCTGACATACAAGACCATGTCCGATCAGGATTTGGTAGACATGCTCCACTGCAAGCAATCCACATCCACCAGAAACATGGGAGCTAAAGATTTGAACCTCAGCACATACATGTATAGGACATGCTGAAGGGACAGAGTCATAACTCAGAGGCATCTCACACTCTAGCAGAGTATCCCAGTTCATGTTAGACAGAGTACCTCACTGACTCTCTTCAAGAGACATCTGGACAGCTGCATGTGGACAGGGGCACAGACTGGACAGAGGCATAGTCACATTATTCAATTATGTAAGGTGGTCATAATGTGTCACTACTAAGTCAGAGGCACAATATTTCGTATCTATGCAGTACACATATTACCACTATGAGGGGTGGCAATAGCAATATTCATCAGGGACACCCTCACCTCATGGTTGGTGGCAACACACGATGCATTGTACACCATCCGGGTGCAATTAACCATAGGCAAGACTGCTCTGAAGTTTGTAGCATGTTACAGGCCATCCTCTGAAACTCAGGTACCTCACAGAGCTTTCATGAAAACAGTGGCGGGATACATGTACCTGCAAACACCATCACACTGGGTGATCCCAACTATCCAAATATAGACTGGGATCAGTACTACAGCCACAACACTCTAGCCCACAGGTTCCTAGAGTTCATACACTCACATGCCATGGAAGAACTAGTCACCATCCCCACAAGAGGAGACAACATAGTAGATCTCATCATCACAAACATGGGCTCACAATGTTCAACACCAGAGGTATACCCATCATTGGTGAGATCAGATCATGACCTACTCTCAGTGGAAGTCCACATCCCACCTCCACCCCAGATAGAAAAGACCACAGTGCAGAACCTCTCAGAAGCCGACTACACACTTCTAATGACTGTTGTGGTCTCTTTCAAAGCCCCAAGCCAGCAGACACCATTACCCAAGCCACTGTATCACTTACAACTGCCTTCTACCAGCACCTTCAAGACTGCATGGATGAGGCAATCCCAAACAAAACACAGACTCGTTGTACCAGAGGCAAGCGTCCAGTGTGGTGGACCTCAGCCATAAACAAGCACTACAACACAAGGAAGGAGGTACTACAAGATAGAGCGATATCCGTGGAAGGGTAGACACCCCTGCTCAATATAGGTGAAACACTGAGTTCCCCATGAAATCATCCAAGGCGAATATTGGGAGTAAACCCACTAAGGGCTCACGGGACAACAATGAGGCCTTTTATAGATCGTTACACACCTGGGAGGAAACTCCCAGATATGCTCAGAATAGGCTCAGAATGCTGTAAATATCACTGAACCTACAGACATTGCCAACATACTGGCTGACAGGTTCAGTGCAGATTTCTCCACCCACCCCTCCACCACAACTGGAGAGATATGTATGAAAGAGGATTGTAGCCCCCCAAACATCTCAAATGCTCAGGTGGGAACTGCTCTATCCAAGGGAAAGGACGCAGCATCCATGGGACCAGATGGTGTCCCTGGTTTTGTGCTCCATGAACTCACTCAAGAATTAAACCCGCAGTCAGGGCAGCTGTATGATCTTAGCCTCAACTCAGGATATGTTCCCAAGGAGTGGCATATGTCAATGGTGGACCCACTTCACATGGGGTGCCTCCACCGACCACGGAAACTACCATCCCATCAGCTTGACAAGCAGGGTCTGCTAAGCTATGGAGAAGATCATAATGGAAGTCATAGATGAGGACATAGGGGACTTGCAGACATTAGATCCAACCCAGTTAGGCTTTGTTGAGGGCAGATCATGCCTTTTAAACTTGGTTGACTGTTTCATAACAGACACCAAGGCCATTGACAAGGGCAAGGCACTCCACACAGCCTACCTTGACCTGGCAAAGGCTTTCAACACAATACCCCACTTGGGTATCATTGAAAACATCACCAGCTTAAATGTGAACCCATACATCACAGGATGGGTTGCAAACCGGCTACGTGACAGAACAGACAGGTTCAGACTTGCTGGTGCCATGTCACACTCCACAAGTGTCACAAGTGGTGTCCCACAGGGCTCAGTCCTGGGCCCACTATTGCTCAGCATCTACTTTTCAGAAGTACAAGCAAACACAGCAGGATTATGGCTGACAAAGTTTGAAGATGACTGCAGACTGGGAACCATAGTTGGACACCCATCTGACACAGACATCCTTCAGAAGGGTGTCATAGTCACGGATAACTGGTGCCAGAGCCATGGCCTTACATTACACACTAAACAATGCATAGCCATACCCTTTGGGAAGAACAAGGTTACCACTAGTTCCCATGTAGGTGGCAATCCTCTAAGCACACAGGAGGTTATCAGGGACCTGGGCACCCAGGTTGAGAGTAACCTTTGTTTGACACTCACGTTGCCAGGGTAGTTAGGTAGAACTTCTACATTGCCCACCTCATCATGCAGGGATTCACATCTAGATCCAGGGAGGTCATTGTTCCCTGTACTCTTCACTCATCGGACCATTGATTGAGTGCAATGCCCCATTCAGCATGTATATGACCCGACACCTATGGCAATTGGATGGGCCCACAAATTCCTCGACAGGAGGAGAAAGGGTCTCAAACATATTTCTTATGCTGCCCGACTGGAGGAATTCCAGCTTGATTCCGTGACTTACCGTCTGCTCAGAGGTGACCTGTGCCTGACATCCAAGGCCATGTCCAAACCTGAGTTAATGTACACGCTTCACCTCAAGACCTCTACATCCATCAGAACTACAGTGGCAGGAGATTTAAACCTCAACACAGATATTAATAGGATGTGCTGGAGGGACAGATTCTTCAACCAGAGAGTCCCTATGCTGTGGAACAACATCCTGGTACATGTGAGGCTGAGTACCTCACTGGCTTTGTTCAAGTGAGATCTTAATCAATGGATGGGAGATTGCAGGTATGCCCCAGGGATAACCTCAGTATCACTGCTTGTCAGAGGCACAGCAATATAATGGGCAAATTATCCGTCAGAGTGAAGGTGCGGCAGACTCCACGGAACTCTGGTCTAGGCTTATAAATGCCCTAGGGCAGATAGCCTAGTATGAACCTGTGAACCTGTGAACATAGGCCTGGGGCAGTTGCTGCTATTAGGACAGTGGTCTGCAGCAAGCTATATAGTAGTAGTCAGTTTTAGCCATTGGTGTTTGACCATGGCTAATGCATGTTGCTTCTTGTTGTGGTAACAACAGGGGTGTGTGGTTATCCATGCCATTTATTGGTAGTCACCCTCATTTTGTATCTTGTTCCATGTTTTTGCACATGTACATCACTGTATGAGGTGTGACCCTGGTAGTGTCAGGGTGCTGATGTGCGCTTTGACCCTGTTTTCTATTACAGCACTGATATGTGCATTCCTATACTGTGTGCATTTACACTGCACACATCTTGCTGTTTATACCTTTGCCATTGGGTAGCATTACATCTAGGTTCCTATCCCTTGTGATAGCTATGAGGTGGGTTTGTGTTTTGTGGTTTATGATTGGTGAGGGTGGATGTTAGTCATGGTCCTCAGGTGTGCATATGATACATGGTATTACATTACTTAACACATGGCATTCATGCCTCGGGTGGTGCTGCAGGGCTGCCTCTGTCGGATGCACATACTACACTCCCTGTACATTTGGAAGCAGGTTGTGTCATGTTAGGCATCCCTGTTACTGTATGAGTGAGTCAGAGTGGGTATCGGTCCCAGTGTTCCTACTGACCAAGCATATGTGCTATCGTTGCCTCTTTGCCAAGGCCAGGGCATACTGGGCACGCCTCCTTCTGCCTACTGGGACAAGGTCAGGTTGTTCCTCCTCCAAGTCACCCCTGCCTGTGGTGGCCTTGGCAATGGTGGGGATGTTTGGCCCAGCCCTGTGCTGGTCCTGCTGCAGCTGTTTCCGCAGGATCATATTATGTAGCATAGCACATATCATGATCATTTGGGTACATGTAGTTGGTGTGTACTGCAAAGCTCCACCAGGCGTGTCCAGACACGGAACCGTGACTTGAGCAGCCCAAACACACGCTCTATGATATTACGTGTTTGTGCGTGTGCCTCATTATGGCGTTCCTGTTCGGGTGTGTGTGCATTTCTGATGGGTGTCATCAGCCACGGCTCAAGTGCATAACCAGCATCCCCCACTAGGTGTCCGTGTGGGAAGTCCCCATTGGCAAATGATTGGTACAGCTGCGTCAGATGCCAGATGTGGGAATCGTGGTAGCTACCAGGGCAGCCAGCACACACATTCATTATTATGCCCTGGGCATCACACACGACCTGGCAGTTGATGGAGGGGTATCCCTTGCGGTTAATGTAGACTCTACCTCGCTCACCAGCTGGTGCCTTGATGCGTATGTGCGTGCAGTCTATTGCACCCAGCACCTCAGGGTATCCCGCTATTTGCTGGAAGAGACGCATATTGCTGGACACAACCTCACGGTCACTAGGGACATATATATGATCACTGACATGTGGTGACATGGCATCCAGGAACTGGTGCAGTACCCTGGAGGCTGATGCCTGTGATATCCCCATCATATCGCCAGTTGGTCTCTGAAAGGTACCTGTTGCTAGTATTCTTAGGCTAGCACATACCTTGGTTTCCACTGGGATGGGTTCCCCTCTGTTGGTTCTGTGTGTGAGGCGTGGCCTGCACAGCTCAATAATCTGCTGCAGGAGCTCTCTGTCCACTCTATAGCGCTCTACTATCTCCAGCTCATGTAACCCATGGTAGGTGACCCTAGGCCTGTATACTCTTCTCCTTCTCCTCACTCTGGGTTGTCTGTCAGCATCTGCATTATCACCACCCTCGGCAATTCGCCTATGTCTGATTATAACAGCTATGGCAGCCCCTAGCATTTCTGCTCTGAGTTCAGCTTTTTTCAGGTTTCAACTCTGATAGCTTAGTTTCTGGCAGTATCTCTTGTGAGAAACAGCCTGCACTGCTCTTTGTTGTGTTTTAAGTGCTGGGTTGGGCTTCTAGTCTGCCTGTGTAATTGCCTGCTTCTAATTGTTTCCACCAATTAACTTTAGTAGTATCTTCTGGCAGTTTCCTGTATTTTGGTTGTTTCCTATTTCCTCTCTGTTTCCTGAGGGGGAGCAATGTGCACACCGGCTTAAACACGCTCACAGTAACTTAAACGCGTGTACACATCCCTACACGGTGTTACACGCGCGCACACATCCTTACACGGTGTTAGCTAGGCTGATTCATGCTAAAACGCGCGCACACCTTACACGTGCACGCCCGCGCAAACCATTGTAAACAGTTTGCAACACGCTCCCACAAGTAGAACCTGCCTCACACGCGCGCACACGCGCGCATGCACGTATATCAAGAAACTTAGAGTGTAGGGATAGCGTATGCCCTCAATTTCTTGACATTCCCAGTGTTCTGTTGGGACACACCTCCCTCCCTGATGTCTGTCTGTCATCTCTTACCTTACATTGCCCTCCAATCTGGTACATTTCTTTCTATCCTTCCCCCCCATGATGTCACCTACCTCTTACTCTGTTCCTCCCCCTTCTCTAACTCTTACACGACTCAGAAAGTGCTCATTACTTATGTGGCAGTGTGATTCAGTATTGTAAGCCTCATTTACATAGGATTGCCTAGTAATGCTTAGTTACATATCTTACACGGAGCTTCCCCCCCTTGACAACCACTAAACGGAGGCCATATTGTTTTTGCTCTGCAAGTCCCTCCATTGACATTTCATGTAATACATAAATCCCACAATTGTGGGCTTATAAGCTTCGGTTTTCAGTTTTAGGTAGCGCACCCCGTTTGCGCGGGTGTGTGCTACAGTTAAACACATAAATCCCGTGAAAAAAAAAGTTATATAACTTTTTTTGCAACACTTTTTCATGCCAATGGCCACATATTTGGCCATTGGCATGCTTAATATAACAAATGCACCCTTTATTTGGAGCTGACATAGCTCCATTTTTAATTTTGCAGAAATGTACTCAGTTGTCAGCTGAGTACATTTCTGCAGCTAACACGTCCGTTACACGGACTGGTTTGGGCTTCGTGGATCGCTCACATACCTCATTTGCATATCTTGGAGCTGCAAATGAGGTATTGAGCATTTCCACGCCCACTCCATGTAAGAGACGTGTTAGCTGTCTCTTACACGGAGATTTGGGCTGTTGCTGAATCAGGAGGCTTACACGGAGGCTTACACTACTCTTGAACTCCGTGTAAGCCTTCCTGAATCTGGCCCCATGTTTTAAATTCAAAGTGTTGAACATTTTTCCATTAAGTGATGAAACAAAACATATGAATCGATAATGACAAAACTGCTCAATTCAGAATATTTAAACCATAAAAGGCCTCACAAACTCCTGTCAGTACAATCCACTGATGTCACTCAATATGCACAATCTCTGTAGAAGTATATTCATCTGAATAATTACATATTAAAGACATCCGTAACTAATGAAGAGATTGCTGCTAGCAAGCAACTTTATATTTCGGTGTTTCATCTAAGAATTTGGTGCCTGCTGCCCTTGAAGAATAAATTGCCTAAGTTACATTAAAAAAATGTTAAGTTGGTAATACTGCAAAAGGAATGGATGGCAAACTGATAACAGGTTCATAATTACTATGCATCTCATTCAAAGGAGGACATACTCATCACTGCAACACCTCACACCCCCCTAAAAAGTACAACACAATACCAGCAATCTATCTATATGCTGTAGGAGTAGAACCCACAGCCTTCAGCATCAAGAGGAAGTATGTTACTGGCTGTGCTACTGAGCTTTTCAGTTCAACAGCCTAATAGTGATTCCATTTGCTAAGCAAAACAGTTGCAGATTGTAAGTGAACTTAACAAGAGCAGCAGTAAACCCCTCTTCTCTTGAAGCTCACAATTCCTTGAAAATGTACTTGAAACTCAGTTACTTGAAAAATGCTCAACCTGTAACTCAAACATCATTTCCTTGAAAAACATACCTGAAAGTCAGTGATCTGTGTCTCCAGCATGTTTTGTTTGAGTTGATGACTGTTTAGATCCTTAGATCAGATGACCCTCATACTGTTTGACTTGTGGGTGTGTAGCAGCTCCATCAGGGTTGGATTTATGAGTGCCTCATATGTCAGACATAGGTCACCCCTTAATAGTCGGTAGGAGACAGAGTAAAGGCATACTTTTTTTAGTCTATCCACATAGTTCACGTTGTTTACACACTGTTTTTTCTTTGTGAGTAACTGCTGTGGTTGCTCCAGCTGCTGTAAGTGCGCAGTAAATTACATGCCAAATGGTGCACTGTACTAGATTATTGGTCTAATGAGGGATAAGTATAGCAGGAATATAATTTCCTTGGATCTGGATGCCATACCTATACTTATCTGTTGTGCCACATAAAGGGATTTCCTCACCACTGTGGATACATGGTGGTCAAATTTCATGTTAATATCTAAGATTGTAACTAGATCTCTCATCTCTGAGTCCACTCTAAGGGGCATGCTATCGATGTTGCAAGTTGCAGGGATGTCTGCAGTCATCAGCAGACTTTGTCATCCAGAGGACTTCCACATTTGCCTTGAATTCAGAGAAGTATATTCCAAACAGGAGTGGTCCTAGTACTGAGTTCTGTGGCACGCCACTAGTAACTGGCTTCTTGCTGGGTCTGGATTCATTCATTTTAACCATGTGTCCTGTCTGTGAGTCAATTGGCTATCCATCTAGTTATGCAGGAATTTATGTCCAGTTTTGTGACTTTATTTATAATACCTGAGTGGGGAATTGTGTCAAATGTCTTGGCAAGGATGAGGTAGGTGGTATATACTGTTTTACTCATGGCCTTAATGACTTTTTCAAAGAAATCCACGAGGTTCAGTAGGCATGAGCTCCCCTTGACAAAGCTGAATTGGGTTAGTTCCAGTGTTTAGCAGTCTCCTATATCATTATTTATAAGGTCTATGATTATTCTTTCCATAGCCTTACATATAAGACTAGTAAAACTTATGGGTCTGTAATTTCCTGGGTCAGTAGATGGTCCCTCTATATGCAGAGGAATGACTGTTGCTGTCCTCCACTCTACTGGGACCAAGCCAGTCCAGAGGCTGTGGTCAAATAGAGATCCTAATGGACTTGATAAGTCCTGATTTAAGCTGTTTAAGAGGCAGCCTAATATATTGTCAGGCCTCATTGAAGCTGTGTTTTAGCTTTAGAGAACGCAATGTCTTGACACCTATTCTTTGATGATAATTGGCAGTGGAGTGGTGGAGGGCATTTTTGAGGGAGAACTGGGATGATGGGGAGGTTAAATTTGAGCTGAATTTGTTGGACAGAAGATTTTCTCTGCCTTCCGCTTGAGTATAGGTGATGCCAGCTATAACTAAATCTACACATTTGCGGGTGTTGCCCTTAAGATTGTGGACATAACTGAAGAATGTCTTATGGTTATGCTTAGCTTTGGGTGGTGCAGCGGTTAGCGTTGCCACCTCACAGCAAGAGGTTCTCTGGTTTGATTCTCGGCTGGGGTGCCTTCTGTGCGGACTCTGCATGTCCTCCCTGTGGTCGCCTGGGTTTCCTCCAGGTGCTCCGGTTTCCTCCCATGTCCCAAAGACATGCAGTAGGTGGATTGGGCATTCTAAATTGGCCCTAGGTGTGAGTGCATACATGTGTGTGTGCCTTCTGCGGAAGGTTGGGTGCTGGGCTGGCAACTCGACACTGTAAAACTCCACTGACAGTCATGAGCGGACAGATGATCCGCTGTGGCGACCCCTAACCGGGAAAAAGCCGAAAGAAGAAGAAGGTTATGCTTAGCTTTGGAGGCTATTTTTACCTCAAAGTCTGCCATCAGAGACTTCATTAGTACTGTGATTCATGTGTTTAGACTAATGAGTGACTTCTTTCTCTGTTGAGCATATTCCCTCTTACTTCTCAACAAGATTTTCTTTCTTTTATTGTACAAAGTATTAATACAGGGAGTTCACCAAGGTGGCTTGTTTTTGCAGTTTGACCTGCAATTTATTTCTGTCTGGTGCTGCCATTTTTATGCAGTTGTTTATATGGTCATATAGGACTTTTGTGTATGTCTCTGCATAGGTTTCTGTGTTTTCTGGATTTAGGACAGCTTGAAATCCAGTCTCATACACACCCATGCTACTTATGGAATACAGATAAGGGGGAAACGTATGAGAGCCAAAGTTCTCTGTTTTATGCCTTCCCCACATTTACAGCTGCAGTTCTGCAATTCTCAGGATTACAAGAAGGTCTTTGGAATTTCAACAGGAACCTATGCTTATTAAAAATAAATGAATGACCTCTACAGTAGTCCTGTGAGATCAAAGTACTCTTCTCCTTCTGGATTTTTAATCATTGCTAATTTGCAATAGAAACAATCTGTACATTAACAGGGGCTGATTTATTACAAGAACCATCACATTTCTGCTGAAGTCCTATTTCTTCTGTAAGGGAAAATCATGTATACTTCCTTGGCAATAGTGTTTTGCAATGTATGAAAGAAACTGGCTAGCTAAGCCTTGAATCTTTCACTTTGGGTATTCCAATGTATTTAAAATTGTCTCAATTGACAAGAACATATTTTTGTAAAACGAAATCAGCAAGATATTATATGCTTCGCTGGCTATTGTGTGGTATGCTGTGTATAGCAACAGATGCAGTGTGGTTAAAACCTACTGTCTTGTATTTAGATCTTGCAGCAAATTGGAGGGATATGGCATTATAAAACAGTTATTATAGCATTCAGCTCAAACAGAAACCACTGTTTCACAGTCATAAGTGATGATTAGATGATTAGATAATTAGTGATGATTAGGCATTATTGCGAAATAGGGGATGGCCCTGGGGAGCTGTGAAGAAGAACATCACAGATGGAAGGACTTCCCATCCATGAAAGGTCCATTATTCCCCTATAATAAAAATAAAAATAAGGCGAAGTCTCTCCAAAGTCACCAAATAAATCCAAAAGAGAAACGAACACAAGAAGAGGAAATACTTCTCCAAAAACTTTAATATAGATCCACACAGCAAAAATTGCTTTACAATGGCGAGTTTTTTCAACAAACCCAAGGCGTTGCTATGGGGGCAGCCTGTGCACCCACCTTTGCAAATTTGGTCCTAGCTAACTGGGAGGAAACACATATATTTAACTCAAAGTTTGTGACCTGTTGGAAGCTTTATAGGAGGTTTTTAGATGACATTATAATCTTTTGGATTGGAGGCCAAAGTAGGTTGGACGAATTTATGGAATATATTAGTGGAACCACTGAATTTCTTAAATTTACATCTGTGATATCAGAAAAAAATATTCAATATCTTGATATAGAAATATATAAAGCAAATAATTCCTTGGAAACTAGAGTGTTTAGGAAACCTACATACGTAAATTCCTATTTGCATTTTAATAAGTGCGCATCCTATCCATTGTAAGCGAAACCTTGTGAAAGGACAATTTGTTAGAGGGTCACGGATGACTAGTAACAATGAAGATTTTATAAAAGAGTGTGACCTATTTGAAAAAATGTTTCTGGAAAGGGAATACCCTAAGGAGTTTGTTAAAAAATTGAGATTGGAAGTGGAAAAAGGAAGAGTGGACAAATTTAACTCCATCCTAGGTGAAAAAGAAGTTAAAAACCAAAATTGGGAGTTGAAAAGGAAAGCGACAGAATTTAATAGGGACTTTCAACAAGCCCTTATATTAGAATATAATGCATTAAATAGTAATACTAGGGCAATATTTCAAAAAGAATGGGAGAAATTTACCCTACTTACAGACTTGGAAGGACTCCCTCAAAGAACACCTAAGATAGTTTTTAGGAACTCCATTAGTATAAAGGGTATATTGGAAACAAGGAAGAATTTGTATAAAGATGGAGAAAGGGGTAGTAGAGAGAAAGTTGGAACATATAGGTGTGGGAGATGTAGACAATGTGAGTTCATAATAAATAATGAGAAAATTTATTTGGAAAGTAGAGGACGTTGGTTAACTAGCAAAGGTTACTACAATTGTGATTCCAAGGGTTTGGTATATTTTGTCACCTGTGAAAGGTGTAACTCCTTCTATGTGGGCAAGACAGAAACAACCCTCAAAAAAAGAATATATGAACATACATATGATATAACAAGAAGGAAGGAGACAAATGCTCTGTTTAAGCATTCTAAGTGCTGTGTGGGGTACAAATTTCATTTTTTTGTCCTGGAGCAAATTAAGAGTGATGTTAGAGGAGGTCCCTGGGAGGAAACAATAGGTTACAAAGAATTATGGTGGCAAATATTTTTGGAAGCAAATAAAGCCCCAGGACTCAATGAATATATATCTATTCTTCCCCTTTTGAAATTGAGAGCTATAAAAGTGTAAAAGGAAAATTTTAAACATGGAAGGTGTAATATAAAATTAAAACAGAAGGTGGCAGTGTTGCTAAGGGGATTTTCATTCTCTATAATATTTGAATGTATTTATGTTTACAAACAAAAAGTGTTTTTTAAAAAAACTGTTTTTAAAATCTCTTTATACATACATACACAGTTTTTAAATGTTTAAAACATCTAAACATAAATAAATGAATTAGTACATTAACATATTGGCAAGAAATGACTTATAATGAATAGAAATATGTTAAAGAAATGTATTAATGTTGGTTATAAATATTTAATGAACTAATTTAAATGAAATTTGATTGGTTTATTTGAATGAAATTAATTGGTTTTTATTGGTTCTTATTTTTATTGATTGTATAAAAGGATGTGATGAATGGAAAGTGTTTTATCTGATGAAGTCCATTTTTGTGGTACGAAAACGCGATTGTATTGAAGGCGTTCATATCAATTTTTGCTGTGTGGATCTATATTAAAGTTTTTGGAGAAGTATTTCCTCTCCTTGTGTTTGTTTCTCTTTTGGATTTATTCCCCTTTAATACCCATCCTTGTGAGGATTGTTTGATGAAAAATATCAGTAATGCCTGGCACTGAGACACAATGGGAAGGACCCCTTATTGCAACACAAGTCACTTGGGTTTGATAAGCAGCCCTGGTACTGGAGAAGCCAAACAGGGAGTGAGTGAGTGTGGGAGTAGAGTAGCCTGCTTGCCTCTTCCTGGGATGGGGAGGGTTGCACTCACTCAGTAGCATATGGAGTCAGTGTGATTTTCCTGACAGAGACATGGGAAGCCACTACTGGTGCTTCCCATGAAGAGACAAGCTTCTATGGATAGAACATCTCTTGAATAAGTGAGGAAATGGTATTTACAGTAAGTCTATTGCACTTTCCTCCCTGGCCCTTTGCCAAGATCATGCAGGATTAAGGTGCAAATGAATAGAGCTAGACAACCCCAATAGCTACCCAAATGATGGCCCCTTCCAGCTGACTCTCACCACAGTGATGGGGAATGAATGGGTCCATTAATCAGGAAGAGGTTGGCTGATTGGCAGGCAGTGCAGGCAAAAGAAATGGCAAAAAGAAACAAAAATAAATAAATTCAGTTTTAACAGTAGAAATTTAATACTTGTACAATTGGAAGGTGTCTGTTTTCAGGTTTTGGATAAAACAAATGCACCTAATAAGAAGTAGATTACTTCTTTAAATGCATTTTCATCTCTGCCTTATAATAGCCATGCTTCTCTGATTTTTAGATGCTCTGAACTAAACCATGCCAGCAGAATCTCTGGTGCTTTCTTCAATAGGTAGTCATTCCAAATGTCACAGAAAATACTCTTGAGTGTTCTGCATTTATTCCTTTTTTTCAGATATTGAGCCGTAGGATACAAATTTTAAATTACTATATATTACTTAAACATCACTCAGCATCAGCTGTGAATACAGAAATAAACTGAAATATAAATATTTTGAAACTGGTGTGGATGCAGACTTTCAAATTAAAATTTACACCTCCAGATTGTAAGCACAGTATGTTTGACTTTATAGGAAGGTCAGTATATGGTATCTAAATTCACAATCTGTGACTTTACATTTTAGGATGGATAAAGCAGTATACTTAATGATATGAGGCTCCAGAAAAAAATGCATCTATTTTGTTCCATTTTTTTATGTTGGAGCTTATGAAGGAAGGCTAATGAGTCCATAGTTTCCAAGGATCAGAGAAAGGACCCATTTAGACAGGTGACAATGATCAGAGGCACCGGAATCTGTTGAAGATGGGGGAGTGGAGGGTGACAGAGGCAATTAGTGATCTAAAAAGGGCAATTTTCTAAAACTGTTTACTCCACAACATAGGTTCACTTGGAGGACATTTTAAGCTTAGCCATTTTCCATTTTGGTGCTTGAATTAACATTTCCTGATTGGTCTTACAATCCCATGGCTGATCATTGTATATTAGCCCTAGTGAGAATAAATGTGATCAACCTATAGATAATTTGAGTGGACACATGTAAAGGGCGCAACATTTGGGAACTGCCTCTATCCATTAGTGGCATGAGGGGCAATCCTGGAGTACATTTTCTATTACCCATCCGTAGATCCAAGTTGCATTTGAGTATGGACAGGGATGAGCTTTGTTTTACTTGAATGGATAGTCTGTTCTGGATATATAGCCATCTCTCCACAACATTCAGTTTAGATACCTGGACTGAGTGTTTCTGATGCCATTTGACCTATTGATGTTCAGTAGGTCCATCTGTATTAGGTCAGAGGATGCCTTGTATGCCAGACGCATCATTCTAAGCACTCTGTAGGATACTGAGTATAGTGATAAATATTTGAGGTGGTTCATGCAAGACCTATTCTTTAGGACTTGTATCCTTTTAGTAAGGTATCTCTTTGGGTATTCCAATTGTTGCATGGGTCTGGATAGATACATGCCAAAGTAGGCATTATACAAAATAATTGACCTAATGATGGCTTTGTAAAGGGGACAATAACATCTCTAAATCTAGTCACAATCAATTTGTTTATAAGCTGTACAATATAAAAATACTTTCTTATGATGCTGGGCACATGTTGGTCAAACGTTAGGTCACTGTATACACAAGTTCCCAAATGCCAAACAACTGAGTCAGTTCTCAGGGGGGCATTGTCAATTTGACAGTTTCCTGGAGTAGATAACTTCCCAAAGGATATGATAATGTATTTCTTGGAATTTAGTTTCAATTCATGATTCTGGCGCCAGTTATTGTTTGAGGCAGACCTTGTTGCATGATGGTAAAGTAATTTGGGGATTCAATAACTGCTCCTAGCTTGCAGTCATCTCAGACTTAGTCACACAAAGCCCTTTGGTATTTCCTTTTACTTTTGAGATGTATTTGCCAAACAGAAAAAGTCTCAGCACCAAACCCTGGGGGACATCATTAGTGAATGGTCTCTTCCCCTATTTTGATCTTCTGCATCCTGTGAGCCAGCATACATGTATACATTCATTGATTCACTTTCCTGACTGTATTAACCTGATTGTATTAATTTATATTGCTTGCATAATACAGCACTGCCTGTTAGAATACGTTTTAAATTTGTAGTTTGGAACAGTCTTCTAGTAAACAATGAAACAAAATGTATAAACCAATAATGACAAAACTACCAATTTCAGAAAATGTCAACCATAAATGGCCACTCAAACTTCTGTCATTACAATCCACCAGTATCAGTAAATATGCAAAATATCTGCAGAAGTAAAAGTAATCTAAATAATTCCACATTAAAGGGATCTGTAACTAATGAAGAGGTTGCTGCTAGCAAACAACTTTATATTTCATTGTTTCATCTACAAATAAAGTACCTGTTGCCCTTGAAGAATAAATTGCCTATGCTACATTAAAAAATGATAAGTTAGTAGTTTTGCAATGGGGAATGGATGGCAAACTGATAACGGGTTCATGGTTACTAGGTAACTGCTCCAAAGGAGGACATTCACAGGACTGCAGCATCCACTCCCATTAAAGTAGAAGACAGCACAGTATCAGTGATCTATCTGAAAAATGCGGGAGTAGTACCCACATCCTTTTGCATCAAAAGCAAGTAAACTACCTGCTATGCTACTAACAATGCAAACAACTTAGCTTAAGTAGCACTAAATGTCTCTTCCCCTTAAGCTCTCAGCTCCTTGTAAAATCCATTTGATGATCAACTAAATCTCTCTACTTCGCAGTACAAGAAATCTGGAAAAAAACAAAATGTATTTGGTGGGGGGGGGAGCAAAAGCCCAAAACCAGGGACATATTTTAAATATTGCTTGTATAATCTTGGAAATTTGCTAAAATAAAGTGTTTGTGTTACCATGTGTTTCCTGAAAGATAGGAACACTGCAACTTAAAGAGATATCATTATTTAGTGAATTCAATTCTCACTGATTTGCCACAAAAACACAAATTTTAAGAGGAACAGACCAAAAATATGAGCCAAATATTCTGTGAAAATCTAGATAGTGGAGAACTATGGACTCAACTCCCTGAATCACAAGTGGTGGTATGGGTAGAGAATTCATGCTCTTGTTTGAGCCTGAGTAACACTAACCACCAGGTATACCTTACTGGGGCATTTTATACAAGCACATACACACACACACACACACACACACACACACACACACACACACACAGACAGGAGCAGCATAACTCCTGCAAATAAAAGAACAAAACTCCCTTACTGGCATGACTCTGGCTCTGGCAGCACCAACGGAACAGCGGCAGCAAAACTCCTGTAACACAGAGCAATAAAAGAAAAAGGACAGCCTATTTAGTTAGTTTAACTTCCGCATGCGAATCCACGTTTGCATGAAAATTCCACTTCATTAATTTTTCCGGACAGATCTTGCAGCTGTAAAAGTGGGGGGGATCCCCCTCCCCCTGGCTCCATGGTTCCGGCACCCATGAAAACAATAGCCAATTTCGATACCAAATGAGCATACACTGTGTTGACCAGTAATCACTGTCAGAAAGGCTATACTGTCAATATGTCACCACTCATCAATGCAATATCTACCAGCTGGCAGTAGAAATAATAGTCCAAACTATTGTCTTACTTATGCAAGTGTCATATTCTAAAAGACTGGTAAACCTGGTAGAAAGTCCCTGTTTTGAAGTAATAACAACATTGATTTACATGGAGAAGCACATACATGAAAATTATCTGAGCATGCTGACATAATATATAAAACTTTTATCTCTTAACTCCAGGGACAGGGGTTCAATCTTGACTTCTAGTCACTTTGTGTGTGGAGTGTTTGTCTGTTCTCCCCATGTCCGCAAGGGTTCTCTCATACTTTCTTTCTACCTTCCAAAACTGTGCTGATTATGTAGATATACTTAACTGTACACCTATCTTGCATTTACCTCTTTAAATCAAGAAACACTGTAAGATATATGGGTTCATATTATAAGATCTAATGCTAGAAATAGCGAATGATCTATTATCGAACCCAAATGCACAAAACCACAAAATGTTGAAGGAACGGATTAGAAAAAAAATGTATAGGCAACCTAAAGTGGGTGGCGTTGCCCCCCCCACAGCCCCCCACACACCCCCACCTTAAATATACCAACTCCATGATCGCACCACAGTGAAGAAAACGGGAAAGTCTGGAGAACAGCCCAGCAAATTTTTTCCCTGGGAAAAATTTCTCTGATCCGTTCCTTCGATATTCTGTGGTTTCCTGCATTTGGGTTCGACAAATGAGCATTTGCTATTTCTAGCATTCGATCATGTAATAGGAACCCAGATATACTACTAAATATATAGAGAATGTCATATGTAGTCTTCTTATAACACTGTGCACAGATGTCTGCAGCTGTCCTGCACATACCTGGATATATACAAATATTTTTATAGATTTTCCATGACCACTGAATCTCATGACAAATTTCATCTTGCCTTTACTGTCCCTGAGGCAGCACTTCGTTTGTCTTGGTCCACTTCAATAAACACACAACATCAAATGAGATTTGACGACCTTTATTAAACTTCCATAAACATGATTGTTAACCAATAATTATAGATTTCAACCAAAACCATGACACAGGTGATAATAACATCCATGAAAGAAAACATAAAATAACCATAAGGGCAGCATAACCACTCACCCTTGATAAGCATCATCCCCACTTGATCACTTATCTTTGCACTAACAAGGCAGCGTTACCCAGTTCACCTTCAATTTATTGAATTATACCACCATCCAAATAAGCAGCTCTGCTTGCTTATTAACTTATCCAATAGAGCAACCGCTCATTTTCCTTCCCAACTTATTGAATTGCGCATCCAACCCCAGAGGGGGAACAGAAGAGGGCAAGCCTGCCCCTCTTCTCTGTCCACCATCCTGACCAGGCTGTTTCCCCCCTCTCAGCAACCAAATTTCCCACAACCTAAACCCCATTAAAGGCATAAAGCCAAACATCATTTGGTGACCCAGTCTTACCTAACCAGACTGTCTCCATTCCGTCACCCCTCAATCCCCATCACCAACGAAATTATTCAGTTACCTAAACAGATAAAACAAACCCTCAATCCCTCTCGAATGCTAAAACAACCACAAACTCAAAGCCTAAAGTACTCATACTCTTGTCACCCAACTACCAAACCAGTAAAAAAAAAAAAAAATTAATTACACTCAGAATCCATACCCCAACAAAACAAGCAAAGGCTAAGCCTATTGCCACTTGAAACCAAACAAAGCTAATAGCATAACCTCACGACATATTGCATCCCATTTACTGCCCAATTAAATAATAACCACATAAAATCATATTTAAATCCCCTTTAATAGTAATCTTGCCGACACACCAATACTCATGTAAACAAACTGGTTACACCACCATAAAAGGCTTTTACCAGTATGATCTCAAATACACTACAAACCATAAAATAAGCCAACAAAACTAACCAATCACAATGTACACCAACTTGAAATGCCCACTGGCACCAGACACACCAGGTCAGTGACTAGCCCTCGCCATCCAAACTGTGGTAAAATAATCCAGCCCTACCTCCCTTAAAACTGCAGTAATTCAAAGCTATGTCCTCCTATACACAATGCACCACCTAGTTCACCAGCCTGAGGCAATTCATTCAATGCAACCCATTAATCCCGACCAAGATAACACCCCCTTTACCAAAAACTCTCCTATAACAATCCCCTTAATCCTACCGCAATCATGTAATCCTAACCATCATCTGATAAGTCGCAGCTCACCTAATATCTCCTTCAACAGTAACTATAACTTGGTATGTTACAATAGCAATCTTCCCACCTTACCCATTCAAAGGAAAACCCCAAATACCAAATAAGACAGTGTGAAATTCAACCCTGATACTTCCTGCATAAAATAAGATAACAAAACAACCCCCACAATAGACCTCATGGCTGTAGGAAAGAAAAAAAAAACAACAACCATATACAGCTGTACTGCTGGAAATCCATAACCTCATTTCCTAATGCTCCATCAGCCGATACATTCCTCAACATCCTCCTTCACCTGTGCACCTTCTTTCAGACTGCCAAATAATGCCCGCTCAGCACGTCCCCATCTGCGACCTCTGTGTGATCTGTAAAGAAAAAAATGTAAATACGCAACACACATAAAATCAATATATAATGACATTACGCACCACCAAGAGCATAGCTCTTCCATCAGCTGTATGAAATGCTCGCATTACTGAATGCCAAACCCCCCATGCGACTTAATGATGCCTTGGAAAAAACAAATTCCATAAAGTTTCTTCCTAGCACCCACCTTCATGATACGACTGATACCCATGTGAAATAAAACAACTTCATATCCTCAAAAGGCCTGTTCTATAAATAAAATCATCCCTTTAACCATCCCACGAGGTTTTCCAACAGAATTGTTACCCAATAATTAGGGCAGGGAAAGTTAAAACCGCAAAGTGTGACAACAAATTGCAACACACAATGACCAACCCTATCCATCTACCCCAAAAGACAGTGACACAACACCTTTGTATATACAATAATAACAACAAGCACCTCCTTATCCCACTACCAAACAAAACTGGATGAGTTACTAAACTCACCCTAGAGTTCTACCCATATCCCTCGAAGGACAATAAGGGCAGTATGTGCAAACAACTATTGATCGTGGCTAACCTACAACACCCTACACCATTATCCTCATAGTTACCTCTACTCCTAAGGTTATTCTAATTCCACCTCACCTGTAATCCTAAAATCCTTATAAACAACCCCCCACATCATATTGACACAAGCATACTTCCCCCTACACCCCATGGTGCACCACTCCAACAGTCAAAACCATGCAATAAAATACATTACCTTTCAAAACCAATTCATCAGAGCACTGACCACTGCTCACCCATCTCTGACCTCCTTGTGTGCCACCCAAATGAATGTGACATCCATTAAAACAGGCTCCATCACATCGACTACTCTTCCTTCAGGTTACCAACTGAAGCCCACTCAATTCCTCACCTCTGCCATATGTAACACTAACCAATGAAATATAGCTGTATTCTTCTTCGCACTTCACCTGTACATAAAGGATTACAGACCTATGATTTCTAGCCATACTGTGCCCTTAACGCCGTTAGAATACCACACTCTGCCTCCCCATGAACTCTCCGAAGGGTACACAGTCTGAAACCCAACTGGCCATCATCATCTTCCAATCCCGATCATAGAAAATCAATGGCTGTTCTACAAACCCCCCAAAACCCTCCATAGAAAACATCACCACTGTGGGTATACCCCTTCACACCACATTGCTCCCATTTCCAATGGCCAGCACAACAGCAGAACCATTCAGATCAGAAGTCAGCACTCCTAGAAACTGCAATCTGCCCATTCAACCAAACAATATAAAATTAACTCATGAAGTAACCAGCAGATATTGCACAGGTAAACCCCAAGACAAGCCCACTATACAAATCCCACCCCATACCCCAAAACAAATGCTCCTGCAAGACCCAGCCACTCAATCATGCCCCCCCTTTTTTGTCCTTCCTTCTTTGGAATGAAAAGTGCTTCCCCCAAACTGACAACTGTCTCGCCAAGAAACCGCATCCACAATGGAATCTCCCTTTCAGCCAACCATAGCAAGCACTACTCTTAAGACTTATAGAACAGCCAACACAGGATTGCTTTAACCTACTCCCTCTGAAGGATATGAAGTCTGAAACTCAATGTACATCACTGCCCAGTGCCCAATCTTCCATTTCCATAACGAGGAACACTAGCCTTTTGAATGTAGAGCAAATAGGCAAAATGTGGACACATACTAATGGTTTACCAACCACCTCCTCTAGGAA
Organism: Protopterus annectens; assembly: GCF_019279795.1. Classification (NCBI taxonomy): domain Eukaryota; kingdom Metazoa; phylum Chordata; order Ceratodontiformes; family Protopteridae; genus Protopterus; species Protopterus annectens. Next base: position 432,004,375 of record NC_056733.1, on the reverse strand, counting down.
GGTCATAGGATGGATAAAACACACTGTTTCTATTTATAAAAAAGATCTCTTAATGAATTAAGATGATTCCGGTCCTTACCTTGGCATAAGATTGTGATAACCGACAGCCATGTGTCCTAGTATGTACCAGTTACAGAGGAGAAACTACAATCATGAGACTTAAACAAAAAGTTTCCCCGCATAACAGTTGCAGGACCCTTGTTAATTGTGTGTGCCTTTTTTTTTTTTTATATAAATAGGAACCAAAAAGCCAGTAACACTTCTGCAAAGCAGATAATTACTGAAGTTGTAGAAGCTGACGACCCACAAGCTCTCAAATCACCCCCCCCCTCCTCCTACACAGCTGTTACATGGCTAACGCACACCAACTTCTAATCTGGACATTCCCTGTACTCAGATATGGTACAAACACTTCTGACCACCCCTTTCCCCCAACTGTCAGGGCAAGCACACTTTTGGAATCCTAAAGGGAGTGAAGTATAATTCAACTGCCTGTCCTTATGTCTCCAACTACAGCCCTCAATGATTATTGAACAATGTGCCACCACTAAATGAAAATATACAAATGTCATATAAACAAACTTTGTTTCATCGTATCATTTAAGACTGAAGTGTTACTAAATGTCTAGGGGGAACAACATCTGTGATACCTGGTTAATTCAAATACTAAAACAGACTGTAGAAACAGCAAAGCACTGTGTGGAAGGTAAACCAAGAATAAACGACCACTGAAATAACGCTGTTTATTTACAAAAGACAAAAAAAGTATTGTGAGTGCTTTCATACAATAGAATATTGTACTTTATCTGACAAAGATTCAACACATTCTGTTCAATTTAAACTATAAGATGGCAGTGTCATCATGATGTCATTTCCTTACTTAATACCTTTCCAAATCAAACAATACATGTTTCAAACATCTATATCCTTATTACCCTCAGCAGCTTATCTATTATAACTATACATTAATACTTATATAAAATACTTAAAATACAAAAAATTTATATTTTATTATAAGTTACTTATAGTTACTTAACCTAATATAATAACCATTAAATACTTATAAGTAAATGTCAAAACTCTATAAAAAGTGTATATGTATGTATAAAACTCTAAAACATATATACATATATGCTTTCATATACTGTATTGTCTCCACCTCTCTTATTAATACAACACCTTATTTTAATGCATGGTAAATATGAACCAAGTCTATGATCTTTAAACTTTTCATTAATGTTGACAAATTTTATTTCTTTTAAGCGCTTTTAAATTAAGTAAAGGCCTTTATGCCTTCTGTTTATAGTAATTTTATGAATACTATTTTAGATTTAAAGTGTATCTTAGGAAAATCAATTTAAAAATATTGCATCAGAATAGTATAATTAGACAGACAAATATGTTTGGTATCAGTAGTATTTATAACCCACCCCTCCACCCTAAACTGGGAGTATATGAAAATGTATCTCAATAAACACTGGCTATACTCCTGCACTAACCCAGATTAACTCTGCTTCTTCTTATCTTTCTTTTCTTTTTCCATAAATTTTTCCCTGTATCCTTGATAACTTTCCCTTTACATAACATTTATGTATATATATTTTTTCACATATATATTGTCTGACTACTGTAATTCACATCATGTGAAAAAAAAAATATATATTTTATTACCTATTTTGGTTTGCTGCCATCATAATATCTGTTATAACCTGTATTGTCTATTTCTGTTTAAACTTGTAATAACTAGTGGAGCTTTTCTCCGCGGGCCTCTACTGAAAATGGACATATATCCAGCTAGACTAGCCCGGTCAACAAATGTAAAATAAAATAAATAAAATAAAATAAATTTGAAAAAATACCAACATGAGAAAAAGGAAGAGAATAATCTTAGTATTATAGAACAGCAGACTTTGACCCAAATAAGAAAAGAAAATATTCGTATAATGAAACCAGATAAAGGGGGAGGGGCAGTGATTATGGATATTCAAGATTACAATAAAAGGTTATATGTCATCTTAAATACTGATACATATTTGAAAGTGTCAATGAATGAAATTAATGGAGCATATAAAACAATCTATATGCAGTTAAATGACATGTTTATAGACAAAAGCATTAGTATAAAACTGTATAACTATTTGAATGCATTACCTGCTAGAGTCCCTGTGTTCTTTGGTACTCCCAAAGTGCATAAATCTATTTCTAACCCACTCATGCGTCCTTTAGTAGATGGGAGGGACTCTATTACATCAGCAATTGCTAAATACATAGATTTTGAGTTTAAAAATATCCTTAAAAATCAGGAACAAATTTGTAGAGATTCTTGGTCATTTTTACAATATATGAATAATATAGAATATAATAGCAATGACATTTTGGTAACAATTGATGTGTGTGATCTCTATACAGTTATCCCACAAGAAGTAGGATTAGAATGGACCAACGAAATGTTACATGATAATCATATGCAACAAGATAAAATTAATTTATTAATAGAGTTATTAGAAATAGTTTTGAATTACAATTTTTAGCATTTAATAAGGAATATTATTTACAAACTAAAGGCATTGTGATGGGTTCCCCATGTGGGGGAGCTTATGCTAATATAACTATGGCCTACTGGGAAAAGAAATATGTCTTTAACAGTAGATTTAACAGATTTATTAAATCCTATTTTAGGTTTCAAGATGACATTAGTATTATTTGGCAAGGAACACAAGACATACTAGAAGAATTCCTGTTATATATAGGTCAAACTACAACATTTTTTAAGTTCACATGGAATATTAGTAATGACTATATGGAATACTTAGATATTAAACTTATTAAAGATTATACAGAAAATAGATATATAGCTTGTATATATAGGAAAGAGACATATTCCAATAGTTTATTACATTATAGCAGCTCACATCCTCAACATAAAAAAGTCCATCGTTAAGGGACAGGTAGTTAGAGCTGCACGTATGATTACCAAAGATGAACATTTTTTGGAAGAATGTTCTAATTTAAAATCGATGTTCTCTGCTAGATCATATCTTAGCACCTTTTTGAATGACATTATAGAAGAAGTTATAAATAAAAGAAAGAGTTTTTTTTAAACCCATCTTAGATAAGAAAAACTCTAATATGCAAATTGGAAATTGTAGTATAGAGAGAGATAGTAGCGCATCTCAAATAATTGAAAATATTAATCAAGATAAGATTAATAAATTCTCAGAGGCATTGGTAATTACATACAGCAAAGAAGCTAACATTTTAAGATGGATCTTTGAGAAAAATTGGGGTGTATTAAATCAGGACGAAGAATTGAGAAATATCATAGGAGATAAGCCACTTATAGTGTATAGAAAAGGGAGAAATTTGAAAGAGTTGTTAAAATATAATGAGGCACATAGTAATGATAAGGTGCTAGGTATGAAAAAATGTGATTTTTGCAGATGGTGCCATAAAATAGAAGTTGGCACAGATTTTTCAGTAAGACGTAGAACATACCAAGTACAGGGTAAGTATAATTATGAATCAAAAGCTATACTTTATTTAAATAAGTGTAAATTATGCTTATCCTATTATATAGGGAAAACTGAAAGAAAATTGTCTCAGCGTATATATTAGCATGAATAAGCAATAAAGAAGTTGAACATGAACAGTGCTTTAGCCAAACACATTAATAGTCATCCAAGCCATTCATTCACTTATACTATTATAGACCAAGTTATAACTGATGACAAAACAGCATGGAATGTATTTTTAGAACTTAAAGAATTAGAATGGCAAGTAAGATTGCAAGCAGACACCTGGCCAGGTATTAATGAGCGTAGCTCTATAGCGCCCTTACTTAAATTAAAAGCGCTTAAAAGAAAGAAAATTTGTCAACATTAATGAAAAGTTTAAAGATCATAGACATGGTTCATATTTACTATGCATTAAAATAAGGTGTTGTATTAATAAGAGAGGTGGAGACAATTCAGTATATGAAAGCATATATGTTTATATGTTTTAGAGTTTTATACATACATACACACTTTTTATAGAGGTTTGACATTTACTTATAAGTATTTAATGGTTATTATATTAGGTTAAGTAACTTATAACAAAATATAAATTTTATGTATTTTAAGTATTTTATATAAGTATTAATGTATAGTTATAACAGATAGGCTGTTGAGGGTAATAAGGATATAGATGTTTGTAAAATGTATTGTTTGATTTGGAAAGGTATTTATTAAGTAAGGAAATGACATCATGATGACACTGCCATCCTATAGTTTAAATTGAACAGAATGTGTTGAATCTTTGTCTGATGAAGTACAATATTCTATTGTATGAAAGCGCTCACAATACGTTTTTTTTTTTTTTGTCTTTTGTAAATAAACGGCGTTATTTCAGTGGTCGTTTGTTCTTGGTTTACCTTCCACACAGTGCTTTGCTGTTTCTATACCTGGTTAATTGCCATTCCATATCAGTTCTGTTATGTTACATTGTATTTACCCCATCTAATATCAGACTTATTTCAACAATAACATCATGCACTTCCTAAAGCCTGTAATCATTATACTTTTTTTTTTTTGGCATAAGAGTGTGCATGAATACTATGATTTAATCCAGTAACTATATTTCCTGTAGAAGAATCTTTGCAGTTGTCACACCTAACTGGATATACAGCCTCTCTTGACAGACAGTTATGATGCCAAAGGATAGAAATAGTTCAGTGAGTATTCATTGCCTTCCTTTCAACATTATTTGCCACCCTAGTCCCAAAACCCATACTCCTCTTGTTTAAAAGTCTGTACGGCATTTCCCTTTTTGTTTTTAATTTTTATTTTAAAGAAGCCCTAACCTACAGTGCTCATGTACAGTGATCAACTGTCAACCAAGGGTGTCTTGTGTCTGCTCTACATGCAAGATGCCCCACCAAAAGGCCTGCAGGCAGCAGGGACAGGAAGGTGCAGCTCCCCAAAACTGAGACCACCATGCCTCCCCAAAGGTACAGCCACACAACTGAGCTGCAGAAGTTGAAATCAATGAAACTGAGCTTTCCTAACAATGAACCAACAGTCCCACAACAAATGAACTCTGTACTCCTGCCCCGCAACCTGAAGACCACATTCATCACATACCTCCAGCCCATACCTCTTGACCTCAAAAGAGCTATAAATTGGGACTAAGCCAAGGGTAAACATGAAAGAAAGGCCCAAATAGGGACAACTTTAGATAATGTTCTTACAAACTTAGCCCATTGCTGAATTAACAAATTTAAACAACAAAAACAAATTTTGCACTCTCCAGAAATTCTGTAAGGTACCATTTTAAAAACCTGAAATAATGAGTAAGTAACTTGCCAAACTACAATATAACTCCAGCTATACTCTGTGGCATATCATCTACTTAGAGGCGATCTCTGCTTAACATACAAGGCCATGTCAAACCCTGAGCTGCTGGACATGCTCCACTTAAAGAAATCCCAATCTCTCAGAGCAACACACTCCAGGGATCTAAACCTTGTCATCACAATGAACAAAACATGGTGGAGGGATAGGTTCCTGACCAAGAGACTCCCCATACTCTGGAATAGACTGCCCATGCATGTCAAGCAGATTGCCTCCTTGGCCCTCTTCAAAAGGAACATTGATGATCAGATGGGAGATAGGAAATTCGCCCCGGGGATCACGTCAGTTGCCCTGCTAGACAGGGGCCAGGGAAGTAAATATTGTGGGAAGAAATATCCAGGGAATTGTTATGGCTAGGCTTGTATAGGCCCTAGGGCCGATAGCCTAGTACAGACCTATGAATCTATGAATCTATACCCGCAAACTAAGGTTATGATGCAAAATCCAGCTTTAAACAACATCTGTACAACCAACATAACGGTAGGACAAAAAACTCTCCCATATTCCTTCTAAATAACTATCCTGATTGCCCCAACTCACTCTGCACCAATCTAACCCTCTCAAAGCAAATAGAATTCATAATCTGTCCAAACACCTGATGGTGGAACAGCAAGTTAGGAAATAGCAATGGTTGTGAATATTGCTTTTTTTTTTTTATGCATGAAGTTCTGACATTGGGGAGCTATTGTTGCAGATACAAACACCTTACCTTGAGTTGACCAACTCAGCTGATTGCAGTGTAAGGCCAATTTATTTATTTATTTATTTTATTTTTATTTATTTTTTTTTTTTATCGCTCTTGCAAACTTAGGAAGTGGCTGTAATAACCATTTGCATAACATGAATTCCTAAAAGACTGAAGTCTGAATTCAGAATGTTTGCCATGTTTATGAAAATGTACCAAACATACGAGGCAATCCAGATATTCTGTACCCCCCCCCATTCTGCACTACTAGAAATGGCAACCACAGAGATACTAGTGTTCACACAAACTTAAGAAAAGGAAAACCAGACCAGAGATGCCTGCGTAAATAGTTCTGTCCATTACACTCTACCCTATTCCCCGTGCTTCAAACAGCACGCTATGTATCTATGTCCAAAAGAGATGAACAGCACCCATTTGCACAGTAATCAACCACTCCTCATTAATTTAGTACTATTACCCAATAAGCCACTAGTTAAAATTATCACTCCATGGAGAAAATGTTAAATGCACAGGAAAGACACTTGCTTAACTGAGCAGCCAGTCGGAACATGCAACCACCATAAACTTCAAACCAGATAAGCCCAATGGAACCACCATGCTCAGAAACTGAACAGTTTAGAGGTATGGCCTTAATATGCCTTCAAAGGAAAACAGTCACTCCCAACGTACCAATCAACAAGTTTAGCATATAAAGCTTTCAGGTAACAAATACCTTCCCTTAATATACCTTCCCTCATATTCCGCTCTACAAAGCTCACGTACCACAACGTGTTAATGTTTAACTTAAATTAAGTCTTTAATGTACATAACCTACACCATTAACCCCCCCCCCCTTGGCAATTAACTGTAGTAAACTTAACCCAATGTACCAATATCACCAACTGGACTACAATAGCTTTGAAAATCTATTATTAGAGAAAGGAAGGAAATATTATACCACCATAATCACCTCATTCTTCCTCTCACTATTAGCCCCAAATCCTACCTGACCACCAAAGTACCTACAGGTCGTCTTGGACGTAATCTTGCTTTGTAGCAAGTTCACACCAAAAATGTGGCTCCTACCTCAGTTACCCTTAACAAAACCCTCTAAACCCCTCCCTACCCTTACCTCATTTTCTCCTAAACATCCCTCCATCCCATTTAACCCTAGCCTCCTCTTATTCTCTTAACTCCTGCTACTCTATGTATCTAGCCCCACTTGAAGATGTCCCAGGACAAAATTGTCTGTTCCAAACCTCATTTCTCCAGGAAGGATATACTGGTGAATCCTGGGGTGTATTTGTGGATAAACACCCAGTCATATAGATTGTATTTAAAAGAAGGTGATAAGTCACACTACTTAACATGCAGGAGATGTTTATTCAAGAGGCTTTGGGGGTACTGGGTTATAAATATATCCCTCCAATCTTTTTTATTGAATTAGGCCTATTAGTATTGTCATGATAATGAAGACAGAGATTTATCTATCTATTTGTTTATTTATTTATTTGTTTGTTTATTTTAGTTTGTTTATAAAGATAGTCCACTGATCACTGTCAACCATATGCAGGCACAGCCCAGGTGAAGGGATTCACAAAAAAAAAAAAAAAATAGAACAAATTCACAAACACTGTGTATTCACAGAAATTAGGTCATCCCATAGACAGTTGATACAATATGTAAATAATATTATCAGAGTGGAACATCAGATGTGAATTAATTTTTGCAGTAAATATGACAGGGAAGCAGCAGCTGAGAATAGGGGATCAAAGTAGAAGTGATACAGGAGAGGAGGGAGTTAGGTTATGTGTCTAGTGGAAAAGCACTTGCAGTTTTGAAAATCTCGTTGCTGATTTTCTGCTGTTTTAAATGTTTTTTTAGTGTCTCACTGCTATTTTTCTGCTGTGTTAAACATTCTCTAATGGTTCCCACCAAAACCAGGGCTAGCTAGTACCTGTACCACAGTCCAGATACAGGTTTGCTGCATCTGGGTCTGTTTACAGTGGCTATGTTCTGAGCATGTTTTCCAGGCCATCTTGGACTGGAAGGGAGCTTTCTGCACTCTGGTGAGAGGACTGTGCTGTTTGGCACCTGTCTGGTGAATGGCGGTTTGGTCTAGGGCTTGGAATAAGCATCCTCATTTGTCCTTTTGAACCTTTTTAAAGTTTTTTTCAGGTTTTTAGCTTCTGGTATTTAAGTCCTGCATTTCAGCAGGTTTTTGCTTGTTTCCACATTGTGCAGCATCATGCACTGCTGCACAATTGTGTGCCATAGCCGGACAGACTAATTCAACAGTTTTTCCCTTAATTACAGATGTAGCACATTAGTGTAACCCTCATCCTTAGTACGTTCCCAGTCAAAGAAATACTGCTAGTGAGCTGAAACCTATTAAATTACCAAAAAAAAAAAGGCAAAAATATCCATCCACTGAGCTCCTCCTTGATCGATCCTGAAAAGCCCCCTAGTGACAATAGCATTCAACCTAGCATTATAGACAGTTGTAGCACCCTTGATTCTCCTGCCATCCTTGTTGAGTTGGGTCTCTTGAGGCAGTGTAGCAATTACCTCATGTACACCGACAACCTTCTACTAATAAGTCACTCTAGTACAGAGTGTGAGAGATGTATCTACACCTAGAATCTTGAATCCATGCTCTCTCGTACTCAAAACAATAACACGGAAGAGGTTGTCAACCCACCCACCACTACATATGCACATAGTATCACTGCTCATACACATAGTACGCTTGCAACACAAAAATCAACATACATGGAGGTTCTCTCAAAAAAAAATACCGAGTCACTAGAGACCAAAGAAATATAAGACTAGTACAACTAACACAGTTTCCACAGTATCCATGACAGATAGCAACACCAGTGTCTCACCTACCAAGCCCATAAGGCATAACACTCAAAAAACTATTTTTCTAGTCATCAGAGACTTGATAGTGAGATACACAGATGTCCCACTCACAAGACTGGACATGGAGAAAGTCACAGTCAGTTGCCTGTCCAGTGTCAGGATTCATCAGATCATGCATGCACTCAGTCTCTCAGAAACAAGCACCATTATGACTCTTTTATAGTTCATGTCGGCATGAACGACCTGAGATGTAACTCACTGGACTATATGAAGAGAGACATGATTGCACTCTCTGAACATGTGTCCAAGGCAGGTATATCCCTAGCCTTGAGCAGCATACTACCCTCACCTAGAATTATGCCACAGTGTAAATAGAAAATGATTGATTTCAATAACTAGCTTAGTTTTTGGTGTCATTCAAAGGAGATCCAGTTTTTGTCAGGCTGGGAATCCATGGTCAGCAAACCTTGCTGCTTTGCCAGAGATGGTTTGCACCTGGCACCTCTAGGCTTTCTGCTGCTGGCAAAGGTTCTGGTCATACCTCTCAACTGTCCAAATTTTCACAGAATGTCCAGATTCTTTTCTCATATTTTTGGTCTGTTCTTCATAAAATTTGTGGTTTTCTGGCAAATCACTGGGATGATCTGAGGATTGAAGTAGTTAAATAATGGCATACATTTGAGTTTCAGACTTTACATCTTTCAGAAAATGTATAGCAAAACAAACCCTGTTACTCTAGCAACTTTCTAAGTTTATAAGAACAATATTTAAAATATGTCTCTATTTTTGGGCCTTTGTCCTCCCATTTTGTCAGGCTTTGTCCAGATTTCTTGCACTAACAGGTTGAGAGGTATGATTCTTGTCTCCCCCATAGTGCCTTTTTTAGGTAAGGTCTCGAAAACAAACTTGCCAATGTGAAATTTGCCAATCATAGCAAAATAAGGGTCGTGTGCTAATTGCTAGGAGCTTAAACCAAAAACTGCACACCCTGGAAGTACTTCTGTTACTGGAAGATGTAGATGTCTGTGCAGTCACAGAAACCTGATTCAAGTCCTCATAGAGTACCCTGGCCTTGCAAGGCTACAATACCTTCCACAATTTCAGACCACAAAATGAACATGTGAGACCCAAATGAGGTGGTGTTTCTATCTATATTAGAGATAAATTCACCTCCCATCTAGTTAGACTGGACGACTCCATGGAATTACTCCAAGTTCTGGTTACGGTGGGTGAGACTCCCATTCAAGACATAGCCAGTTATAGAGCCCCCTCCATGGGTCATAATGAGCATGAAGCCTACTTGACCAAACTGGAGGCAATCCAAATATTACCGAACATTGGTTATGGGGGATGTCAATTATCCCACCATCAACTGGGCAACCTACACAAGCCCTAACCCGCTAACACAAAAGCACCTTGACTTTGTTAGCTCAAATGTCCTGGAACAAATTTTTCATATCCTGGCAAGAAGAACAAACATACTAAATTTGGTCCTCACTAACTGTTCAAATGGATGCACTATCACAACTGTCAGACCTTCATTTGTTAAATCTGACCACAAATCAGTTACCTTCAAGCTAACACTGACACCAGTACTAACAAAGGGCAAAATAAAACTACAAAACTTCACCAAGGCAAACTATACCCTCCTAGGTGAAGATATAAATGCATTCCGAGCCCTACCCCAAGCTGGAAGTGGTAACTACACCAAAGCTTACACTAAAGCCCTGTAGAATCACTTGCATAAGTTTATAGAATCAGCTGTACCAGAAAGAATAAAAGTCCGAGCCCAAAGGAAAAATAAGCCACCATTGTGGACATCCACCATCAATAAACTGCACAATAAATGCAAAAAGTTGCTGTCCATAAAAACAAAGGCAAGACCCCAGCAATGGAAAAGCAGCCTTCTCAACCTCAACAGGCAAATAAGACAACTTGTCAAATCCTCAAAGGGCCTGTTTGAGAAAAACTTAGCTAGCATAGCCAAGGATGACCATAAGACCTTTTACAGCTATTTAAGTAGTCTAAAAGGTAGAACCCAGCATGTGCAGAACTAGTGACCAACAGTATCCCACACACTGACCCTACAGAAATAGCAAACCTGCTAGCAGATAGGTTTGGTGAATATTTCACCCCCCACCCCCTCCATATCTTTCACAAACCTTGCCCCAACCCCCCCACCCTACATATCTGATAAACAGGTCATCAAAGCCTTGTTCAAGGCAAAAAAACACAGCCTCTATGGGACCAGACAGCATCAGGCTGTCTTCTAAACAGGTTAAAACATGAACTAGCATCACCATTATGCACTCTTTTCAGTCATAGGCCAACCACAGGCTTTGTTCCTGTGAAATGGAGAACAGCAACACTTATTCTCATCCACAAAGGTGGCCTAGCAACAGACCCAGAGAATTACAGACCCATAAGCCTGACCAGGCTCATCTGTAAGGCCATGGAATGTATCATTATGGACCTCATAAATAAAGGCATAGGTGACCTCCAAACCCTAGCCTGGATCCTACCCAGTTAGGCTTCATCAATGGCAGATCCTGCCTGTTAAATCTTGTGGATTTTTTTGAAAATGTGACCTGGACCATTGATGAGGGCAAACATTTGCACACAGCATACCTCAACTTGGCAAAGGCTTTTGACACAGTCCCACGCTCAGGCATTACTGATAAACCTAGAAAACTGAATGTAACCCCCTTTATTGTAAGATGGGTTGCAAACTGGCTCACAAACTGGACACACACTGTCAAAGTGGGTGACTCCACATCAACCAGCAGACCTGTTACCAGTGGGGTGCCACAGGGGTCAGTGCTGGGCTCCCTGCTGTTTGGTATATACTTCTTAGATGTTCAGGTCAAAACTAAGGGGTTGTGGCTGACCAAGTTTGTAGATGACTACAAACTGGGTGCAATTACTGAATCCCCAAATGATGTCAGTATACTCCAAGAGGGTTTACACAGGAAAACGACTAGTGTCTTAGTCATGGTCTCATACTGAATTAAAAAAAAATGCATCATCATTCCCTTTGGCACAAAGAATGTCCCTTCACACTATCATATCAACAACATTACCCTAAGTACCCATGAAGTGGTAAGGGACTTGGGTTCACAAGTTGACCATGACCTTAACTTCAACCACCATGTGTCTACTGTAGTAAGGAAAGCTTTCTACATAGCACATTTCATTAGTAAAGGTATTACATTGAGAGAAAAACAGGTTATAACCCCTCTATACTTGGCACTACCCCGTTTGGCATGCACAGTACAAAACACCTGCAGCAACTGGAGAGACTTCAGAGGTTTCTAACAAAGAAGATCAAAGGACTGGAGCATGTGCCATACACAGACTGACTAAAGTCCCTGTCACTTGACTCTGTGTCATATAGATTTCTTAGGGGAGACTTATTCCTGGTTTACAGAACGGTCTCAGACCAAACCTAATGAACTTGCTGCATATCCGTAAATCAAACAGGACTAGGGCCACCAATTTAGGGATCTAAATATGGCTTGTGACTTAAATAGGACATGCTTACAGGACAGATTTATCTCCCAATGACTGCTGCGTCTTAGGAATAGGCTATCTATTCATATGAAACAGAGCACCTTTATGACACTGTTCAAAAGTAACCTTGATGAATGAATGGAGTACCGTAAATTCTTACCAGGTATACTACACACAACCCTCTTGAACATGGAAACTCATTACTAAATGCAATATTGGGTATTAACTAACATTTCTACGGTATTAGATTGGGATGAAATGGCTAGGCTAGACTTGAAATTACCTCTGGGTAGATAGCCTAGTAATTTCCTATGAGTCTATGATCCTATAATCTCCCTTCAAAAGTCTGTAAGACACTGAATATAGCTATAGAGCTAGATCTAGCATCTCTTGGTAGTTCAGGGACTTTAGGTGTGTCGTTGTTTGATTAGGATCCTTTCATGTCTTTCTAATTGCTTGGTATGTGTAGTGAGGTACATGGCAAAAGAGGCACTTTTTCAATAATTGACCTAATCAATGCTGAACATAAAGAAATAATATTTTCTCTTTCAACCTTCGTGATATTCCTTTGGCAATCAGCTGTGGTAAATAAAAGGATTTCTTGACAATAATTGTTAGATGATGGTCACAAGACAGTGAACTATCAACCCAAGTAATGTAAAGGTATGTTGTCTAGACGGTATGCTTACAGGAGGGGTTGTCTACCAGAAGTGATGATACTACACTTTTTAGTATTCAGTTTTTGACCTTCTTTAGTACACAAAGAGATTACTGGGGCAAGTTCATTATGGAGAGCTTGGGTGCCATAGGATGACTTAACAACAACCTCCAGTTTAAAATAACCTGCAAAAAGTCTTGGCTGTCTACTTGGAGATCTGAGAAGATTGAGCCCAGAGGGATACTAGTAGTCATTTTCATACCTTCAGATGAAGGACTTGCAATTCACACTGTGTGTGTTCTGTCTTCCAACCAGTTTGCTAGCAATCTTACCATATATGGGTTGATTATAAAGCATTTATCTTTGGTATGATGCCAGCATGAGGAATAGTGTCAAAGGACTTAGCCAGGGCGGCCAGATACATCACATGCACTTCATAGTCACCATCTACATCTTTTGTAACCCTTTTGAAGAAATTCACCAGATTAAACAGGCGGCATTTACCCTTCTCAAAACCAAACTGTTGGTGGTTAAGTCTAACAGGATTCTTGATATCTCAGTTTATGAGGTCAGTTATATAGTAAACTCTCAGTTAACCAGCACCCATGGGGATTGGTAGATGCCAGATAACTGTAGTTTCTGGTTGCTTGAGAATTACTATTAAAAATATGCCTTACTAACACTGTACCCTATACTATTTGTTTGGTTTCTTTTTTAAAACTCTAAACTCTAAATATTTAAGGTATGTTTCTGCAGGGGGGGGACAGAACGTGCAACACATGAAAATTGTACTGTACTTCTTCAAATTTTTGTTTTTTGTTTTTTTTTTTGTTTGTTTTTTTTTTTGTTTTTTTACTGGTTGCTTGAGAGTGCCAGTTGATTGAGTACTGTAATACATGAAAAACTGTAGCACATGAAAAATGGCTAAGCAACACCAATAACTTTTATTAAAACCAAACAGCTTTCGGATAAAAATCCTTCCTCAGTGTGATAAAACACAATAATTTTAATACATTTATATAGCAACTTAGCATAGTCACAAGACAAACAACAGCCAACCAAAAAGCAGAAATAATTAAGAATATATCAATTAAAAATCTTTTTCTCACAAAAATTATTTAAAACAAAGTTGTTTGTGTTTTAGGACTGGTTTAATTGTAACCATCTTATTTATACGAGATAAATAATCAGCCCTTAATCTAATTATCCATCTATACTCTTTTATAATCAGCCCTTCATCTAATTATCCAACTATACTCTTTTAACTCCAATAAAAATGTGTTAAAAGTATTGTGTTTTATCACATTGAGGAAGGACTTTTATCCAAAAGCTTTGTTTGCTTTTAATAAAAGTTACTGGTGTTGCTTAGCCATTTTTCTTGTTTTGTTCTGTACTTCATTTTGAATGGCTAGCTTTACCATGGTTCTTTGGTTCCTCTTTTTTTTAGTACTGTAATACATTCCATAGTTTTGCTGATGAGGCCTGCTAGGCATACAGGTTTGTAAATACCTGGTCAGTTTTAAGACCACCATTATGAAGAGGCATCACCACTGCTGTGCAACACTTAATAGCTAAACTTAAGTTTTACAAATTGAGGAGTGCATTTGCAAGGGCATGCTTAACACTATTAAGCAACCAGGTATATATTCAGGTCCCACGAAGGATGTATTGTTGCCCTTAATTAGCAATTTCAGTAAATACATACAAATGTTTCAAGCATGGGCATTAATTCCATTCTAGCCTGCCAATATACCAAAACACTTGTTTCCATAAAAAGTGACCAGGCTGTTCTTAAAAATATCTGGACTAGTACTTGCTTTAATGTAATTTGGCTGTTTATTCCATGTATCAGTTGTTGTGTCAGAGGATCAGTTAGTGCTCTTCTCATTTCAAAAGAATCTTCTACATAGGTTGTCTGTTGATTCTCTATTACTTTTTGATAACCCCAAACATTCTCAGATGTAGTTGTCTCTAAATGCTCTCTATACCGGAATTAGATCTGCTCTTAGATATCTATAAGACACTGTACAAGTTCAGATATTTTGGATGCCCTTGGTATATTTCCGCTGTATTCTTTCCAGTTTACTCATGCTTGTTTTCTTACAAGGTTTCCATATTGTTATTCATACTCAAGTTTATGTCTAATGTAACTAACAAACAATGACTTCATCATTTCTGATTTCCTAGATGCTATAAATCTTTTTATACAACCTTTAGTTCTATTACTATCATTAATCAATGGGTTGATATGATTAGAAAAACTCAAAGCCATATACCCATGCCCTTAAATGAATATACAGGTTCAATCACTGTGTACTGTATTAAATATTCAACTTTTAATTTATGTCTCCCAAATATCATATGCTTAGTTTTTATGTATTTCAGGACCACCATGGCTTAGGACAAATGCAGGATTTATTAAAAGGTTAGCGCTTTCATGCCAACAACTCGGCACTTCATCAGACAAAATGCAATAATATACACATACATATAGCACATTCACTCAATCAATGAAACAATTTAAGTTCCTTAAGCAGGGGTTTTAAAGGCACATAGCCATTAAGGTCTGGACTTCTATGTGCCTGTAACTTAGTGATCCACTTAGTTTCAGCCTTCTCAACAACATTATTATTCAAATCACCCCCTTTATTAATATTAATACACAGCAACACTAAAAAATTAAAAAAATGGTAATTAAAAACTTGTATATGCCTGAATAAAGGACTACTAATATCTGGGCCTATATTAGATCAGTGAACGCTTAAACAAGTGAATGCTGATTGATTGACCTTATGTAAGCGAAAGCTTACAATCTCGAACTGTCAGATCAGCGATTTTTTTTCCTAGGGAAAAACATCGCTGATCCAAAACACATATACACAACACAAGCACACCAAACAAACAGAAATTCACACACATACACCTAAAATCTGACACCTAACCCTACACTAAACTATGCACACACCACTAACTATCAACTTACCTTAACCCAAACCCTAACCCTAAGGTCCATCACTATCACACACTCACCTCACCCGCTCCCTAACCCTAACTCACCTAAACCAGCCCTAACCCTCACGTCTACACAATCGCATGCATATCTAACCCACGCCCTAACCCTAACTCACCTAACCCACCCTAACACTCACATCCACAAAATTGCACACTTTCCTGAATCCAACCCGTAATTTTTCACCACAGCACTGAAAATACCAAAGCAACAGAAACGGACAACCAAATTCTTTCTCTAGGAAAAAATTTGGGTCTCTGTTGCTTCGATATTTTGACCAGTCACTTAAATAAGGTTGATCAATCAGCGTTTGCTTGTTTAAGCATTCGCTGATCTAATATAGACACAAATATCTTTGGTTCTAATATAGCCAAGATGTTCTAATATCTGCTCCTTCAAAGACCTAACAGTACATTTTACACCAAATGCAAGATAGCCAAGATTATTACTGGTGCAACCTGCATAAAATTTAGGTGTAAAAATGAAACCATTAGATGGATGTTCAAACACTTTAACTTCTGAAATATACGGGCAAGCTGTACAATTCCTGCAAATAAAAGATCCTAATCTATCTGACAAAAGTCTAACATTATTTCTTTTCCCATAACAAAGTAGCCTCTTTAAGGATAACCCATTTTTAAAAGAAAAACATGGGGCATTGACTACAATATCAGAGATTAAATTATCTGAATAAGTACAGGCCAATTTCTCCGTATTACATCACATATTATTCCAACATCACTTGTGAAAGTGATGACTGGTCTAACACATCCATGACTAAAAACATTACCTGTAATACACAAATCATTTTTTCTCGAGAATTAAGGTTTGGCCAAACTGGACCTGGCTTCCTCCACCTCTCTAACTGCTGAATTGACATCATTAGCAGAGTAGCCACATGTTTCTAACTCCTGATTCAAATTGCCCAGGGCAGCATGTAAACATTCATCACTAGTATGCAATCTAGATGCCCTATAGACTTGATTCCTGGGGATCTTTTTAAAAACATACCCCGGGTGCATACTTGTACGATGTAACAATGTATTCTTCCTGCAGGGTTTTCTATATACTGAAGCTTGTAATAGACTTCATTCACCTTTGTACAGGTGAACATCTAAAAAGTCAATACTATCAAGATGTGCATTCTGTGTAAATCTGAAAAAAATAGTTGTTTATTCAAGGTACATTACAAAAGACTAATTCAGAAATAGTTCCATCCCACAGAAAAAAATATATCATCCACAAATCTCCTGAAAAAATTCAGGTGTGATGAAATATTATGTGGAATTGTCACATACTCATTTTCCCAGTTAGCCATAACAAGGTTGACATAGCTATTGGCACACAAAGTGCCCATAGCCACGCCAATCTTCTGTAAATAAATGCAGTCATTAAACATAAAAACATTATTCTCAAGAATAAGATCTAAAAGTGTACAAATCAGGAATATCATATCATGGGAATAATCGCTATGTTTATACAAAAAAAAAGTCTCACTGCTTCAAACCCTTCTACATTCGGTATAACCGTGAAAAGAGTGTTCTCATCCAAAGTCACTAAAACATAATTTGAAACATCATGCATAGAATTAAACTCTAAAAGTCATTCAAAAAATGCTGTGTATCTCTAAGAATTGTACTAACACCATTAACCACTGCCCTTAACTTATGCTCAACAAGTATGGAAAAAGGCTCAGTGAGCCAATCATTCCCAGACACAATAGGTTATAAGGGGGGATTAATACTGTCCTTATGGATCTTAGGTAACCCATGAATCATGGCTAAGAATGGAAATTCAACAGTAAAATATTCATATAGCTCTTGGTCTATAACCCTGCTCATAAGTAAATCATATAATTCATCTCAAACATATTGAATTAACCTTTTCAAAGAACCAGAATGCATCTTAATGTATACACATTCATCAGACAGTATATTCAACATGTTATTATCATACACCACTTTATCAAAGTAGTAGGGGTTGAAGCAGTGAGATGTTTTTTACATAAACATAGTGAGTATTCCCATGATATGATATTCCTGATTTGTACACTTTTAGATCTTATTCTTGAGAATAATGTTTTTATGTTTAATGATTACATTTATTTACAGAAGGCTGGCATTCCTATGGGCACTTCGTGTGCCAATAGCTACGCCAACCTTGTTATGGCTAACTGGGAAGATGAGTATTTGACAATTCCACATCATTTTTATCACAATTGAAAATTTTCAGGAGATTTGTGGATGATATATTTTTTCTGTGGGATGGAACTATTTCTGAATTAGAGTCTTTTGTAATGTACCTTGAATCAACAACTAATTTTTAGAGATTTACACAGAATGCAAATCTTGATAGTATTGACTTTTTAGATGTTTACCTATACAAAGGTGAAAGACGTCTATTACAAACTTCAGTATATAGAAAACCCTGTAGGAAGAATACATTGTTACATCGTACAAGTATGCACCCAGGGTATGTTTTTAAAAACATCTCCAAGAATCAAGTCTATAGGGCATCTAGATTGCATACTAGTGATGACTGTTTACATGCTGCCATGGGCACTTTGAAATAGGAGTTAGAGACACGTGGCTACTCTGCTAATGATGTCAATTCAGCAGTTAGAGAGGTGGAGGAAGCCAGGTCCAGTTTGGCCAAACCTTAATTCTCAAGAAAAAATGATTTGTGTGTTACAGGTAGGGTTTTTAGTTGTGGATGTGTTAGACCAGTCATCACTTTTACCAGTGATGTTGTGTTGGAATGATATGTGATGTAATACGGAGAAATTGGCCTATACTTACTTCAGATAATTTAATCTCTGATATTGTAGGTGATGCACCACGTTTTTGTTTTAAAAATGGGTTGTCCTTAAAGAGGCAACTTTGTTACGGGAGAAGAAATAATGTTAGACTTTTGTCAGATAGATTAGGAACCCTTATTTGCAGGAATTGTACAGCTTGCCCCTATATTTCAGAAATTAAAGTGTTTGAACATCCATCTAATGGTTTCATTTTTACACCTAAATTTTATGCAGATTGCACCAGTAAGAATCTTGCTTATCTTGCATTTTGTGTAAAATGTACTAGTTTTTATGTAGGTAAAACCATTAGGACTTTGAAGGAACGGATATTAGAACATCTTGGCTATATTAGAAACAAAGATATTAGTACTCCATTACTCAGGCATATACACATTTTTAATGATCATTCTTTTAATTTTTAGTGTTGCAGTGTATTAATATTAATAAAAGGAGGGTGATTTGAATAATGCTGTTGAGAAGGCTGAAAGAACATGAATCACTAAGTAACAGGCACATAGAAGTCCAGGCCTTAATGGCTATGTGCCTTTAAAACCCCTGCTTAAGGAACATAAATTGTTTCATTGATTGACTGAAGGTGCTATATAAGTGTGTGTATATTATTGCATTTTGTCTGATGAAGTGCTGAGTTGTTGGCATGAAAGCACTAACCTTTTAATAAATCTTGCTTTTGTCCTAAGACTTGGTGGTCTTGGATTGTCATTTTGCTGTTCCACATAGTTTTGCATTGTTGGGAACTTTGCTGCCTTGATTTTGTTTTGTTTTTCTATGACACATGTAATCAATTTACCCAACTTCAGGTTATCTCCATATAGACTGTAGAACACCTCAGATGAAACAGTAAGGTCTAAAAGATAAAATCTAGACAAGTAAGGGCCTAGGGCAGAACCACGCATAACACATTGACTCTAACATAGAATTTCACCTGTCCAATTGCTGTATGATACTTGCCAAGTCTTAGTTGTAAGCCATACAGCTGTTCATGGTCTTTAGAGATGATTGGGGGATTAAAGGATTCAGGGCTTGAATAGAAGTCTCAGGGGTGATGTTGTCAATAATGTATTTTGCAAGTATATTGGCACTGTCATTTGGATCAGAATAGGAAGCCCCTTTATGAATAATTTCTAAGCAATGTAGGGTATTGCTTTTCAGTTTTCTTACATCGCTAAAGAAGGATTTACCATTACCTTTGGATTCAGAGGCCAACCTAAATCTGTGGCTTCTTTCAGTGAATTTGATAATGTTTTTCATTTTTTAATGTTTTTGACATTATCCATGAGAATATATGATTTGGATTTACTAACTAATTTACGGAGTTTAATGGGTTTATTTCTTTTATTTAATTTATTCAATGTGGAGGACCAGCAGGATGTTTTGTTCTTGAATTTCTTGTGATACTTGGTTCTGGTAGGGACTGGTATCCCTTTGCATTTTTTTAAAAGGATGTAGAATTCCCTAGTGATTTTTTTTCTGCTGTATTAAGGTCTCGGGAGGTGCAGTCATAAGTGAATATTGATATTCCATTGCATAGTTGGTTCAGGTTGTAATATTTGTAGTCCATCCATTTATTGGGGTTTGCTGTAGTAGCTTTTGGGATTTTAAATGACAAGGTCACACGTTTATGATCAGACTTCACTGGGGAAAGAGATACCTTAGGAATACTGCATGTGGTTGCCATATTTGTAAGAAACAGATCAAGAGTGCTGTGCTCTCTAGTAAGTTCACTTACCAGCAATTTTTTAAGGCTAGGAATTTTGGGGTATATCCTACAGTGGAGGTATAGATGCCCAGTTTATTAAAGGGTAGTTAAAGTAAAAGGTAATTAAAAATATCAAAAATAAGGGAGTTTTTGCTAATAGGGATATGATTTAGAACACTGAGGGACCATACTTGATTATTAAGGAACAAATAAGGTGTTCTACAACAAACTATTAGTTGATAATTAATCTTGTCTAAAGTGGTCTGTAATTCAACTAGTTCAGTTTGTAAGTACCTAGAGATCTGCCTGGAGATAATATATTCCCTGGGAAATATGGAAACTCTACTGCAATTGCCATTGGGACTGAAATCATGAAAAGCACAAAACAGTGGTACAGAGAAAGTGCTCCTATTACATTTAAACAAAGTTTAGTAACTATGCAGACATGGGAATTTTCCAAATGTAGGATTCCCTCAAGATTAGGTAATTTTAGGTTTCAGGCCTTAAAGACAGCCACTCTAATGCAATCCAATCTTCAGAATGATATGGTAGTTACACTAGAATGTCCATCAAGTAGATTATGCCTAAAAAGTCTTTGGCCAGTATGTGAAAGCCTTGAAACGAGAGGTGCAGGCCATCCTTAGAGTAACAAGCTGGACTATTAATCATCTCATCCCAAGCTGACACAAACCAGATTCCCCTAGATTGACAACAACTATTTAACCAATTATTGAAACCAATTATCTTTTCTTTCTATCTAGGGCATCATTCAGGGTGAATTTGTGTTATGTCACCATCCAGGCAGTGATGGCAGAGCAGTTTCATCTAAAACAATGTTACTGTTGTGCTGTACACACTAAGTGTCAATCATACCATACAACAATTACAGAAAAGTGAGAAAGGAGCTGCTTGTAAGCACACAGAGCCACACAGTGGGAACAAGGCTCAAGAATGCTTCACAAATCTGCAAGGTCCTTTCCTTTTCTGATCACTGGCAACATCATTTTCTTTTACTGTAGAAACCAATTGGGCAACATTACAGTGATGTGCTACCAAACTGCCTAACATTCTGACTTTCTGACTACTACATCCAGAACACTGCTGTCCAGCGACAAATAGTCTAGAAACCGGCATGACACACTACATACTAAGATCCAAAACTAAGGATCCCTAGATTACAAAAAACAAAAAGACAAGACCTAGACTAGTTGTAAAATAAAAATCATTCAGAAAGCTAGCAGCAGCTATATGCACTGCATTACCCCAATGTGTCAGACATAAAAAAGCTTTGCATTTTTCAAAATGCAGCTACATAATCATCAAGCTATAGTTTCTACGTTTCATGGCTGCAAAATGATTGCTCCATTTCCATTAAGAGTTCTAATTATCAGTTTTGAGCTAGTCAGTTGTGTCCTACCTATACGTATAAATAATGGATTACATCGGCAAGCATTTTACAGGGTATTTGGCTTCATTTCCTTTTTATTAAAACAGCACAGCTGTAAAAATCAGACAATAAAAAGGAGTAGTGAGGGCATAAATAATAACATGGAGATAATGGTATCAGGGGTTAAATGCTGAGCAGAAGGCATAATTTACAGAGAAGACTGGGATGACAGGATAAACTGGTAAGACATCACAAGGGAACTGAATGCATAAAGGGTGGACATGTGTCTGGGGGTTAGTACAACAACCATGAATGGGTGAAACTGCCACAGGGGGAGGCATGCCAAATGTCAATGCAACAGTTTAGAAACAGAGCTATATGAAGTCACCCTTACAGCATGTCAGCCATGATCATAGCAAAACATGTGAATTTACACTGTAAAGGAAGTTGTAGATGTACAACTTGACAAGTGGATGGGAAACTTGACGAGTGGATGGGAAACAGAAGGTTTACCCCGGGGATCACTTCAGTGGCTCTGCTGGACAGAGGCACAGGGAACTAATCTAAGGGGGCAGCGAAAGCCAACACATTCTGGCTAGGCTTATAAATGCCTTTGGGCAGATAGCCTAGTACCTACCTACCTATGAACCTATGAACCTATGAACAAATCAAATTTGCTGTGTGTCCCTGACATAACAGAATGGTAAAACAATGTACCGATGCATTCAGTAATATTTATTACCTGAGTTGTATATAGATATCTTATTTAATTAATTTCATCAGTATGATATTCCAGCTCATACAAAATACACGCGCGTGCACACACACACACACACACACACACACACACACACACACACACACACACACACACACACACACACACACGTATATGCATGCAGATGCAAAGGACACTGCAGACAGAGCTTAATGGCTTGAGTGGGAAGGGAGTCACAATACACTGAAGGGAGACATACACAGGTGATGGACGAGTGGTGACTGAGATCCAGTACACGTCAGGTGTCCATGACCTAAACTGGGTGCAGCTGTTTGTAGAGGAAGGCAGAGACTGAGATGTTAAGGAGGAGACTGTCAACCTCCCTTCAGTGAAGTGGTTCAGGGGGAATTGAGGATGAACCGACTGTGGTGCCAACATGCACAATGGGACAATGTATGTCATCCCTGTGAGCTTCAGTACATGTATTCCAGATGGGAGACTTTAGTAAATGGTCACCTGCATCTACTTGAACAGAGGAGAAGTGCTGTTAAGCCAAGGTTGCTGCATGTCGAACCAGCAGTAAGAGTATCTGGGACATGACATTCCAGAGTTACAGCTAACAGAAACTAGACTGTTCAGAAGAGTTCCCTGTCCTGAATGATGGCTAAATCCTGCTGGTGCCACTGATGACCACTTTGAAGACAGCAGAAACAGTACAAATAGCAAGCGTATCTGACCAAAGCCATGTAAAAGCACCCTACAATGAAAACATACCATTAATAGACTACATGTAGACAATGGTAAAATTTCTCAATCTGCCACAAAATATCTCCTTATATGTTTGCAGACAAGCCTTCTCTGCATCTCTGCTACAGTGGAAAACTGCCAGAATGTGTAGCTACCTAAACTATACAATGCCATTTTATCAGCATTAACATTAACCATATACAGCATTATGACAGTGACAGTGCAACAGCTACATTACACCTTTTCACTTACTTTGAAATGCCTATCATATGATACGCCTGTTAGATTAAATCAGATATGTTAGTTACAGCAATAATTAGATACACATCAATGTAGTGTTGTAGTAAAGCTCATGACATTTCAAAGCCACAGCCACAGTGGGGCAAAGAGGAAGGAAAGTTGTTTGGGTGCACAGTCAATACTGTAAATAAGGTGCTGATCAGTCCTTGTAAGCCGGTGGTGAGATGTTTTTTTCATGGACAGTTGGAGATGAGTACGGTACTGTCGTTACTTAAGCAGCCAAACATGAGGCTGTGATTGCTTAAATTATTTAGTTGTAGTGTGTGGCTATTAGGAACCATTCTAGTATAGTTCTCTGCAACAGTTTCTGAAAAGTACTTCATCCAATGAATGGGCTATTATGTTGAAATGTCTGGAGGATTTTTTTTTTTTTGGTCCTCAAATGTGCTTGAAAAATCTTTCAACTTTAGCACTGGCTAATGCCCAGGGTGCCAACTTGCAATTTACAGCTCTGTTTAATGTATATTGTCAAGCAAAACCCACTACTACTCCTCAAAACATCTGAACTAATATTACAACTCTGTAGCAATCTCCAGGTTTCGAAACAATTAACAACTTCTTCAAGCAAATTAGTGTGATGAGGAGTGACCCATGTGGGGGCAATTCTGAGACATATGTAGCATGATTGAACCACCTTGAGAAATAGTGGGTCAGCATCATATGCAAAACACCCAGCAATGATATGCAAATCTCCTACATTATGAGAATGAGACCAAATGCAAATGAAAGTAAACAACATGGGGAAGCAGTTCAAAATTGTATAAAAACTGTGCTCCAAGCTATGTTGAACACTGAGTATGTAAACAGTCATTTCTTAATGATTAGACAAATTGACAATGTTATGATGTCAGAAGTGGCATCCATGATAACTGAATAATATGTTAGGGGCCATTCATACAACCAGTAGTCACAATGGTATACATCACTGCAGACAACATCAGAAACAAGTTAACTCTTAGCTGACATACCATCACCTTCGTGATATAGTCAAATGTTATTGTGTGGATAGAGATACAATATGAGTACTTGTGACATTTGCTGTGCTCACATGGAATGTATTAATTACCTATCCCTGTGAACAATAATGTATGCATAGCACTGACCACTCTTGCAAGGCAACTTTCAGCAGCTATCTGGGAACATGGTTGGAGTTTTACAAACATCTACCTTAGTAATCCTACACCTCTGCTTTGATGTCATGTTGCATGATGTGGAGGAGCCTCTGTGATTCCTTCAAACGACAGAGGAAAAAAAGACCACTATGCAGGAATCCTCAGAAATACTGTAGCTCACGTTCTTGATATTCCAGGGGACATTGACTGCACCCACATGGTTAGCAGGGCCACACCTGATCTACATTCCTTCCAGTACATCAGCTAGAACAATTTCCATGCCATCAACTGCCAAGTGGTGTGTAATACACAGGATATTAGTTCTAGTGTCTCTGGGTACCATTTAGACAGTCCTGATGAGTCCTACATCTGGCACTCATCCAACCTATACCACTGATTTGGTGATGTAATTTTCCCAACAGCAATATCTGCTTGGTAAGTGCACTCACCCCAACACCATCATCACCAGATTGTGAAAACAATCCAATAAGTGTGTAGACTGTGTCCACTCATAACGGTGAATGTACTGTGTGGCAGGTGATGCCAGATATGGCTTGGTGCCATAGCTCATGGGACCTTCTCACAACCTCCAGCACAAACTTGCCACATTGCTAAGCATGTGTTTGGAATAATAAAGGCCTGCTTCTATTGTCTAGTTTCTTCTGTTGGTGCTCTCCAGTATGGTCGAAGTATCTACTTTAGTTCACTGACTTAACCGAACACTGAAACTGAATTAACTGGATGAGAAGAATGAACATTTACAACAGAGAGATTGCAGAAGATTGGAACTTAGAACATTGAACTAACTATATATTTTGACTGCAGATTGCAGTACAGTGAGATCAAGAAATCTACCTTTTTTCCTCAATGTAGTGCAATCTTGCTGCAGGTATGTATAATTTGCAGGTATGTGCAATTTTTTTCTTTTACATTTTTGCAGGGGGAAAGCCCCCCTGCACCCCCATGCCCCCTGAAAATTATATATACCAACTCTGACATCACACAACAGTGAGAAAAAGGGAACATTCCCTGATCCTCACTGTACCGCAATCTGCATTCAAAATATATAGCTAGATTGAAATTCTAAGTTCCGATCTTCTGCGATCTCGCTGCTGTAAATGTTTGTTCTTCTCATCTTGGTTATTTAAATTTTGGTGTGCTATTAATTTGATGAACTAAAGTAGATCCAGTCTAAAGACCTGCACCAAAATATATGTCATCAAGGCAGTGTGCATCATGATTTTATGCCAACAGCAACATGAGTTCACCATTAGAGTAATGCACTGACTGGATGTAGCAATGGAAGTGAGGGCAGGTAAGTCATTGATGGAAGAACTGGCTGCTGGGGGACCATTTCCATTGTTTAAAGAAACAGACATATTATGCAAGAGGTGTATTTACATGATTACAGTAGGAGCTGAATTCTTGCACACAAGTGCACATTGGGTTATTGAAATCATTGATGCAGCACCCACCTCACATAGCACACAACACATATACATAGGCTAACATATACTGCGGCACATAAAAGCAATCTTCCTAAACAACAAAGATCACCTAAATCACCCGTTGGCAAAGCTACATATCAGCAAGCCCAAGGGTAGTCAGAAAAAACAAAACTTAACACCACACAGGCTGTTACACACAGTGGAGTCTCCAAACACTAAGTGTCTAAGGCAAGCAAACACATTTACCATAACTCTCATCATAGTGGACTCCATTTCAAGACATACTGATGCCTCTCTAACCAGACTGGGCAAGGAGAAAAATAACATTTAGTTGCTTTGGAGCCAAGATCCACCAAATCACACATGCATGCACACAAGTCATTACATCACAACTACTAGTATAATTCCATCATAGTCCATGTAAGTATAAATTACCTCAGACATACCTTCCTGGACTACATGAAGAAATACATTCTGGAGCTCTCAGACTATGTGTTTCACACTGTGCAGCATTTTACCATCAGCAAGGGTGATGCCAGAATATTAGCAAAGGATGACTGATTTTAACAATTGGCTGTCTTTCTGGTGTCATTCAAAGCGGATCCAATATGTATCAGCTTGGGAGAACATGGGTAACAGAGCACATTGATTTGCCAAGGATACTCTGCTCCTGTTCTGTCCTCTCTAAACTTTTGAATACTGGGTAAAACTTTATCTACTCCCATAGTGCCTTTTTATAGGCAATGCCAAACTGACAAACCTAGCGACATAGCAAAATCACCTCAAATGAACCTCAAGATGTTATTGTTCAATGTCAGGAGCCTAAATAATTAAATTATACTCCCTCCAAACCTTCCTCACACTTCAGAATATAGACATCTGTGCAGTTACCAAGACATAGTGCAAATTTTCAGTGCCTTGCACACTTTTAGACCAGTAGCTGCACAGATAAGTGCTAAAGGTGGAGACGATGTAATAAACATCAATAACAACCATACCTCTAGGTTGGTCAAGCAGGATAGATGCACTGGAGTTCATCCATGTGCAGCTCAACATAGACAAACTCCCATACTATATCCTAGGCAGCTATAGGTCAGCCTCCATGTCCCAAGAAGCTCGCAAGGCATACTTGGATCTACTGAAGACACTTACCATCCAGCCTATCATCCTACTCATTGGAGAATTTAATTACCCCTTTTTATACTGGGAATCCTACCTGGCCCCAAATCTACAGGCACAGAGAATCCTGGACTTAGTAAATGCAAGCACCCTTGAGCAAATAGCAAATACACCCACTAGAGGCTCTAACATGTGGAACTCGAACTCACAAATATGGGAGAATGCAGCATCCCACCTTCCAGTGTCTCATTCTTCCTGGTAAGCTCCAACCATAAAGTTGTTTCTTTTGAAATCAAAATTAAATTGATAACCTCAATAAAACCAGTAACAGTTAGGAACTATTCCAAAGCAAACTACTTATTATTAAGTGGTGGTTTGTCATAATTCAATGCCCCTCCAAAGCCCAAGAGCACAGCAGCCTTCATTTAACTGCTATCAGAAACTCTGGGCAACCACCTCAGTCGCTGCATAGAGGCTGCAGACTAGCCCAGAACTAGCCCTAGAAACAAACTGCCATGGTGGTATCCCAAATTAAACAGAATATACAACAAAAGGAACACAATTATGACAAAAATCAGAAAGTATAATTGCTGTAAAGATAAAGACTTTCTCATCAAACTAAATAGGTAGCAAAGAGGGCTAATTAGGTCAAACAAAGACAACTTTGAGGTTAAGATAGACTCTAAAGTGAAAGATGACCATAAGGCCGTCTTCAGCTATGTCAGAAACTTGAAGAGCAGTACACAACAATTTGCTGAACTGGTGGTTAATAGTGTCACATTTACTGAACCTTATGACATAGCAAACCTTTTTATATAGCAGACCCCTAGTCTGGCACATAGCTCACTGATGGACAGAGGCAGTCAGTAAATTACCCCCTATGTAAATTAAATTTGTGGGTTACATTTGGGTTGCATGGCTAGGGCTATGAGGGCCCTAGTGGTTGTTAGCTTAGTATACACTTATGATCCCATGAACACATCTAAGGCTGAGGCAGGTGCAACACTTTGCATTACTGGCAACGCTGTTGCATCTGGTCCACACCTTTGGGCCAGAATGGAGAAAATAAAGAATAAAACAGCATGCTATACTAACTCAAGGCTATTTAGCACAGTGCACTGATGACTACACTGTGCATTACACATTACCTAAGCCGCATAACACAGAATACTGGGTAGAGTATAGTCATCATGATTTGCTGAGATGGGGTGAGGGCACAGTGATAGGAATCAGCAACAGCCAAATAAACAGAAAAAGAGAAAGGACTAAAGATGGACATTTACTGAGGTACACAGCTGGGAGATTTGGGGAGCTAGGTGTACTGTGTAGTGATTGGGTACAGCTTCCTAGGCAGAACAGGTAGCCAGATGCCCTAGGCAGTCACGCAATGATTCCTGTTATTATGCAGTTCAACAGGTGTGGTGAGGAACACCAGCTTGTCCCCCTTTCTGATTTCATTTCCCTTCCCCACTCCCTGCATTGACAGCACCAATGAATGCAGGCTGCTAGTGAACAAAACACCCAACCAGTAAAGGTTACTGTTCTACCCCTATCTGTTAATAGCCTGTGCATTGTTCAGTGCCTTGTAGCTTTGTGATCACCATACAACCCCCCAACCATTGAAGGTCACCATTCCATATCCCCAGCTGCTGACTGTCTCTGCATTGTTCAGTGCCTTGTAGCTTTGTGATTACCATCCCATAATTGTTCATTTTCCTTATTTACTTAACATTTTCTTATGCATCAGTGCCCTTGCCATTGTCCATCACAGTACCCGGTATGCCATGGAATAGCATGCATTTCTGTAATAACACTTTATTTTCATTTTGATGAGGTGCAGTACTACCACTGAGATTACATACTTATTGTATATTTTTACTGGCATTGTTAAGCATGTTGCATGTGGTATTGTACCAGCATCCGACACATCCAGACATTTGTCCTCATTTTGTATGGTATCTACACATACATTATTACTTTGTACAAGGCCATACATTTCTGTGTATAGTTTGCTTATTTCTCCAAGCACATTTCATATATACACATATTATTCTTTAGAACTTGAGCCACTGTCCTACCTATCACTGACAGGGTCACATCCACTCATATCAACCTCTATTGTCCCCATCTTCTGTTGTAGGAGTTCACCAGGCATTTACATAACCATTACTCTGCTGGCAGCATTTTTCTCCTTCTAAGGCCTTTCCTAGGAAAGTATGGCACATCCTACTGATCATTACTTTTCTTATCCTATTCGCTCACTCTGTCATCTTCCCCTGTTGATTAATTTTTCATAGTTGTTTTGTTTCTCTGTAGTTATGTTCATTTATTCTGTAGTTCCATCTGTGCAGTAGGTGGTATAGCAGCACCAGATGCGCTCTGCAATAATGCTAGATGCTGGCCAGAATTGATGATGGACCAGTAGCTTGAGACCCAGAATGGCACTCTGGATCACATATGTATGTGACTGACAGTTACATAACTATATGGCCCTAACTATTAGGCTACAACTGGCCAGACCCAGCCACAATGTCAGTCATGAAGGCGACTGACATAATCACTTAAGGGTGGGTTTTATACTGGTGCAACATGGCATACAGTCATCAGTCCACCATACCTCTTAACATAATGTTCCTGTCATTATATATCAGTCACCCTCCCATGTTTGTGGTCCGGTCCTCCATTACTACCTATCCACCCTCTGTCTGCATCTATCCTTTGTGCCCCTTTATTGTATCAAACCTTTCCCTGAATCTTTGCATGTCTTACATGTTGGTGTGTCTCATCTGCCGTGCTGCCATCCCTTTCCCCTATACCATTTCACTTCATACCTATATCATCCCTTTCCTTCCCTCCACCTGTGCTCTAATACATATAAAAAGGCATCTGTTCCCCTCCAAAAATGATCCTCCTTCCCCCACCCATGACACTTTCCCTTCTCACTGACTTTATATATACTTCTCTGTTTGCTTGACCCTCTTTATGACTTCCTGTGACCCCATTTCCTTCCAATTTATGATAAATACAGTTGACACTGTTCCGTATAGCCCTTGTATGGGCTTTTCATTTGTAATCAGGTTGCATTGTTGCATTTCAAAGTTCACCTAAATACAAGTCATGGGAAGCTAGTAGGCCTGGGCCAAGCATCCTGTTGTGGCAAGGCCCACATCTTTGCACAGTGACTACCAATTTTGCAACAATATGGCTTATTCCACAGTATGTTGACACTTCTGCATACCTAATTCCCATTGATCCACACTGTGTAATTCTGGTCATGTTATTTATCACAGAGTGATTGCGCTACTGTTCTATCTGAATCACAGGAATGGTCCTTTGAATGACAGTTCAAACAAATGTGTAGCCATGTCATGTTGGAGAACAAGAAAAAAGCCCCCTACCTCTTTTAAATTGCTAATAAACACTAAATATCTCATTATTATTAGTCTAATCAGCTTCCTTAATCCTTTAAGCTGCTAGACATCAACATCAGTCTAATTGGAAGGTTAGTGACTGCAAATTGCACGTGTGAATGTAGTTTCATGTTTGCTTTACTGATTCTTGGTATCACATTCACACCTGATTGGCAGTTATTAAGATTGCCTATTGCAGCTTCTGAGAGCTTGCACCTGAGGAAGCTGTCCCCTTCAAGTTCACCCTACCCAAGATCTGCTACTGAGCTCCAGTATACAGTCTCATAACAAATGTATCCATGTTCATGATATTAGGAGCAAACTAATCACTGATTATTTATTCAGTGTCAGCAACCCTCACTGCACCCTAGATGTAGGACTTCACCCTTATTATTTCTACTCCAAGGTCTTTGTCTCTCAAAAAAAAAAAGAAAAAAGATACTGTCCACGAATGTAAAACCTTTGTTGCTGTTTCTTCAGAAGGCTGGGAGAGACACATACACACACACACACACACACACACACACACACACACACACACACACACACACACACACACACACACACACACACACACACACACACACACACATATACACTGAACACTGACATACAAGCACTTTAATCTCATTCTTATGTGAAGATGGCAAGTTCCAGTCCAAGCTATCACACTCCAACAGTGCTATAAGGCTGCAGCAAACTAGGGCTTGCTAATTATTTTGGACAGCCGATCAGCTCACATAAAGGCTGCTTGTGAAGATTCAGACAGATGGTGTGATACTGAAGGCTGTCATGTGACTCTGCCAGATTAAGTGTTTCCAAACAGTTTATATGCTGAATTTATAACAGTATGCGAATACTTGTAGAGGTGTCATTAGGATATGAAGTTTCACAAATATTTTAGTTGATCATATCACAAACACACAATGCACAATTCACATTTCTGCTTACAAGTTTTTACTGTCATGCTATTTGGATAATCCTGTAAGGCATGACAACTCTATTGACTCTAATTACTATATACGATCAAACTTACTAACAGAGAAATATTAATCTATATTCGATGATCAATTTATAGTGTTTGGTTGTTTAATGAATCTTAGTGATATGTATACCATAAATTGATGTAAAGACTCAATTTATTTTGTTAGTGCAGTTGTACCTGTATACAAAAGTTCAATACACATATTCAAAAAAAATTCTACTTCACATGAAAAACACATTTACATTGTTTTAATTAGATATGTGAAATCAGGATAGTCAAAAAAGTCACAGTAACTTTATATCAGAGAAACATGAGGTTTTGATCCTGAAAATGAAGGAACATGGATTGGTTCTACTGAGTTCTAAGCACATAAGGCCACCATGGAAGACTGTAGTCCAGCAGGGAATGAACATGGCTGCATAGTGAAGCTTTGTTAGAGCAGGGTCCCATTTATATGAGGAATACCACTTACAAAATGAATGAGGGATTTTCATCCCCCTGTCACTCTTAAGGCAAAAAAATATAATTTTGTGTATATGGCTGAAGACTGGTATGAGCAGGAATTTGCTGGCAGGTTTAATGTTGGTGTTGTAGCTAAAGATGGAGGTATATATGTTCATATACTGCAGCATATGTTCCTAATGTACAGTGCTTTATGTTTTTCAATTATACTTGAACTATGTACCATAGATAGTCCTACTGAGACAGGGGGTCTCCTTCATATGCCTTCATATGAGATCATCAGGGTATGTGCTTGACACATTACCTGATGTGAGAGGAGAGTGAGCAGATGACTGCTGTGGTATGAGGCATATTATCAAGTTATGTGCTTTACAGTAGGTGTACCATATGGTACCATTGCCACACCAGGTAGAACATGCCTGTGCGATATGTTTCACATGTCTAGTGGTGATCTGCACTTAAAATGTATATTAGATTCATTTCTGGGTTGCACATACGAATTACTTGGTGCAATGCTAATGTGTTGTACGCACTGCTACCACATCTGGGAATAGAAGTTTTACAAGCACAGCAGTTAGTGGCAGGGGATGTAAACCTAGGGTTGGACTTCACCATAGCCCTATCTACAAATTCCTGAAATGTAGACAAACACCATAATGAGCATGTGCATGCCATTACACATATTTACCTGTGTCAAGCTCTTCCAGTAGGGACAGTAATAGTATGAAGTGTTCCAGTACAGTCTCTACAACAGCAGGAGCCACCATAATCTACTTCACATTGTATAACTTGTGGCAATATACTGGCTGGTCATCTGGCAGTGTGATATTAGCTGTTATCTTGTTCAGTGCATGCTTAAGGAGTCCAGTGATAGGCTGCCCAGGCAGAGATCATGCCCTGATGGTTCCTACTAAGGCCCTATAAGACTTGATGTCTGTATAGTGGGCAAGTATAAATGATGCTGAGAGGTGTCATTATTAATTTCTGCAGGTAGTGATGGAGCAGGCACAGCAGACTGTTGATTTTTTTAAAGCTTGCTATATGAGACAAGACTGGTTGTCTTTGAATGTACTACAGGTATATGGCATGAGTAGGAGAGACTGCCGATGTGTTTTTTCAGGGACAGGTGCTTCAGACTCCATGGCTGGCACAGTGTGGAGCACTGTTGTATGCTTTGTGTCTGTTGGTCATGTTTCTGAATTATTCCCTCTTACAGGGTCACACAACTATTCCACAGTGAGTTGCAACACCATACTACTTCTGTATACAGGCAGAAGCACTGATCAATGTGGCAGACAAAGAAATTTAAAATGCTGCAATGACATGTCTGTACATCTCCTCCTAATGACACTCCTGGCCCACACTTCCATACTGTTGACACCATGCAAGTCATGCCAGCAATCAGTGATAAAGCCTCATCCAATGTATGGCCACTACTATATCCAATGCATATTGTCTTATGTGAACTCAATTATATGTTTATGATCATTTTTGTGGGTGGTGCTATGTGAAACGTACTACACATCTGATGCATGTATCAGCATAGTTTGTATATGGTACAATATGGAGAAACCCTTAATAAGTTTATCATTTTTTCTCTTTATGACAAATTTATAAATGCCTTACCAGGCTGTATCATTATGCATCAGTGACCGCTGTGCTGTTACCAGTCATTGTGGCTCAGCCTTATGTTCATTACAGCTGTCATCCTAACACTCACTGACAGACTCTTCTTGTGGCTCTTCCTCCTGCTGATATCAGCAGACATGGCCATTTGAGTGGCAGGACTGATCTCCATACTTGTGGGGGAGAAAAGTCTAATGTGGGACAGAGAAGATTTTCCTAGCCTTCTTATGGACATTACATGGGAGAAGTCAAAGTGTCAAGACAATGAAATCTAGTGTTTCACAGCTGACAAACTTGCTTTATAGTAATACGAGTCCTGTCCTTGTTTGACAATAAGCATGGTTGCATTGTCCTACTGTTTAAGGTGGGCAGTGCATCATCATCATCATAATCATCATCATCATAAGCCAGGACTTTAGGAAATGCCCAGAATCACCGTCTAGGCAACATGAAGAAATGTGTGTATACTACCCTTACATTTATGGGTACTGGGTCATATCTTGTGATTCTATACCAAATGAATACTTATCACAGATGGACACATGCAACACTTGGAAGAGATGGTGGAGGTTGTACATATAAGCAGATGAAGGAGAAGTTATGCAGAATAACCAGGCACCATGCACACAGACAACAATGACACTGCTCTCACTTCACATCATCTAGAAGTTGATAAATTACTGGTGCTTTGTTTATATGCATACTTATAAACCTGACAAGGAAAATTGAACTATCAGACTCTTAGTTAACTCAGCATCATATGCATGACAGAAAACTAGCACAGGATACCCAAACCTCACATTCAGTCACAGACCTCCTCTCCTTCTTAGTTTTCAAACTTTTAGTGCCAGTTATTTTTTTCTATCTCTCTCTACTATGTCCCGCAGTGGAAGTCACCTCTGTGTCAACTTCTGCATATATTAAACAAAACAGAAGTAGAATATATTTAAAACAATGAAAAAGCCAAAAAACTAAACACATTACAGCTTCTCTAAAATATGTGGTTACTGTTACTTTCAACAAATGCCCATAGACCAGTCAAAATATAATGGAATATTTCAAGCATAGATTTTCAATATACATAGGTAGCTATCACATGACTTATGTAACAATATAACTATATATTAATGCAACTCAGATCAAAAACTCAGTTTACAAACATGAATGGAAAATTACAGCTGAAAATTGAATTATGGATTAGCATATTTTGTCAGAAGGTCCTTTAAAATGACTACCCTGAAAATATAATACAAAAATTTCACGTAGTTAAAAAATAACAACCATGCACATCAATCAGTTTAAAATGGCAACACACTTTTTCACATTATTTTCAACAAATTCCCAGAACTTTTTTTTCAAAACGTAGCCTTTTGAAGTCAAACTTTCACAGTTGTGAACTACAACACTGAATTTGTGTAACTTGGATCAAATAGAAAAATGACTGAAAACATTTACAAAGGAAAATGCGCAACAGAATGTAACAGCTTGTCAGAAGTTTTGCCCAAGTGACTACCCAGAATTCAAAATTCCTCAGAGCTGAAAGGTTATAACAGCACATCAGTTAGTTAAACTGGGCAATATATTTTAACATTGTTTTAGCAAATGTCAATCCCACGGATTCACGAATCCTCCGTGTAAGACTAAATAAGTCTTACTCAGAGACTGCAGTTGAACGGTATGAGGTCAGCATGCCATGAATATTCATGAGGGCACGCTGACTCCACTCCAAGTCTAACATGGAACGTGCAGGAAAGCAGGGGGCGTGTCCAACTGCCGAGCAGTCTAAAGGTCCATGCCCCTGCAAGTGTCTGAAATGTAAAATGTCAACACACAAGAGTGAGTCCGCTCAAATGTCCATGTACCCAACACCACACTCCCTGATATTATAAACCCCCAGCACAGTTATAAAAAGTAAAACATAAAATTTTTTTTTTCTAATTCCCGATATAGCTGCCCGTATTTGCGCGTGTGTGCACGGGTGTGCCCATTGCTTACCTGCAGTTAGCAATCTCGACATGGAAGAGCATAATAAGGAATCACTGGCTCATTAGCAGCAGTACAAAGAAATGCCTGCTCACACCCTTGTTCTCCCCTCCCCCCTCCCTGTTTATTACCTTAAGACAATTCCAAAGTTAATAAATATTACCTGTGGCAGGGACCATTTTTAAAACTACAATCCACTCTGCTACAGGCCCCCATGAGGAGCTCAGTGTCTCTCCAGTAAGTGTTTTACAACTGTAAATGCCTATTTATATTGAATTGTGTTAGACATTTTATAACTGTATATGTTTATGTTGAATTGTGTTAGACATCTAATATGATTTATGCTTTATTATTGGAAGTTACTATGCCATGCTAGCATTTTGTCTGCACCAAGTTGTTTTTTGTATAATAGTATGGTCTATTTGCACAGCTGCACCTTGTTCACTAATGTTATTCATGTAATTGTGTTGTGTGTAGACAGCTCATACTGGTGTCTAATTATTTCTATATAATTGTGCTGTTACTTTTGGATAGAATCACATTAGACAACCTCGACAGAGTGCTGCTCGCTATATTTTTATCTGTGACTGCATAACTGTCTTGAGGTTTCTTCTAACAGAATTTTTCCAATTGGCTTAGTATCTGCATATATTAATAGTTGGTTCAAGACATTTTTCCTGCATATAGTAGCTATTTGCTCAGATTGTTTTTTGTAATCTTTATAATATATCTTTACCATCTCAAAGTGTTTACTCCTCTCTGAACTCTTGTTTTCTAGACCTAACACCACTCTTAAGTATTCAACTGTGGTACGACCTTTAACATTCTTGTAAGAAAAGCGCGGTCCGGGTCTGAACTGTCTGCAAACAGCTACAGTTAACTTTGAGTATGTGTCTACCTGTTTGAGCCAATATTCATTTTCCCCTGGAGAGCACCCTGCTTTGACTTGTAAGCAGCCCCCCCCCCACACACACACTTATCTTCCACTTTGTCTCTTATTCCCTTTTGTTAGCAGATAGTATCCATAATCTGATCAATACTATGTGTTTGTTAATTTAAACTGAGACCACAGTGGCCTACTGATACAAGGTTATCCTGTTTTCCACCTGAAAATGGTTAAGAAATGACTTACAGTTTCAGAGCAGTCCTTGGTCAATTGTGATTGTTTCTCAAACACTAACTTGTCTTTGCTTTGGCTCATTAGCAGCAGTACAAAGAACTGCCTGCTCACACCCTTGTTCTCCCCTCCCCTTCCCTGTTTATTACCTTAAGACAATCCCAAAGTTAATAAATATTACCTGTGGCAGGCACCATTTTTTAAAACTACAACCACCCTTGTCACAATCATATGTTCATTCATCAATTAACTCTGTTACCTGATTGTTTCTAGCCCCCTCATAAGAGCAACTAACAGGGTCTCTACTCCGCAGCTCCCACTCTGCCCCTATTCCCTCCCGCCCCCAGTGGTCCCACCTTTATTACACTCACAAACCTCTCCCATCTTTCCAGTAGCCAACCACAGCGCTAACCCAACACTACCTACTCCATCTTCCCACTACTATCACACCTCCTCAGCTAACATGTACAAGCATACCTTACCTATGCTCACTGCATGCACTCTCCTTGCATATCTTACATCCTACCAAAGCTCTATCATTCCCGCATTCAACCACTACCACTGTACTACTACTCACACCACCACTCATGTCTCACCCTCACTCAGCTCCCCTCCCACCAACTCAAGAACCATCCCTATGCACCCCCCACATATTCTACCAACTATATTACTCAAACATAAAGCATCCCTACAACATAACATGGTAACCCTCCCACCATACCTATTACCCAAAGAGCACAATCATAATGTTTCCCTTATAAACAAACACATTCAAAAACTGAGAAAACTAATAACCTCATGCATATCAAAACTAGCCCTAAGTGGAGATATCCACCCCAACCCTGGCCCTACCGTCTCCAACCCCAATCCTCATAATCAGACTAGAAACCACAACTTCTCTCATATTACAGACAAATGAAAGCCAAATGACTTCCTTCTACTAAGCCTAAATATTAGAAGTATATCCAACAAAGTCCATGAACTCCATGCCACCATAGACTTGTACTCCCCAGATATAGTCATCCTGACAGAAACCTGGCTAAAACCTCACATTACCAGTGAGCAAATACTCCCTACTGTTATGGCATACTAAGAGCAGACCGGCTAAACAAGAAAGGAGGCGGTGTAGCTATAATATTTAAACAGCATCTAAACATCCAGATCTTAAAATCATCAGCTCCACAAATAGGCAATGAAGAAATAATATCTACCAACCTCAAAATAAACCAAAACAAAACCATCAACATAATTGGATGCTACTTCCCACCTGGCCAAAACATCCCTCCACTAGAAAACCTCCTCAGCTGGTAAACCCACCATCTCCCCCAAGAAACTATAATTTTAGGTGATTTCAATATTGACTGGCAATCCTGTTCTGGCAACCATCCAACCCTTCATGTAAACCTTCATGGCTTCACCCAACTAGTCCAGTCGCCAACCAGGATAAATAAAAACTCCAGCAAGCACACTACCCTGGATTGGATACTAGTCAGTAAGAGCCCCCAGTCATATATAACAGGCTGCTTATCAGATAGCCTCAGTGATCACTCCCCAACATTCCTACTGAAAAAATACCTATACCAAGCTAAACCTGTCATCTACCATCAGATACGTAAAAAAATAAACTTTAACCCACTCACATTCATCTCATCCCTCAAAGAATGTAACTGGCATCCTCTAAAGTACCTCAGTCTTGATGACGTTAATGCTACCTTCCTGAGCATCCTTAATTACCATGCCCCCATAAGACTTTCCAGAATCAAAGCACAACCCTCCCCATGGCTACAGAAAACCACTAAGTCAGAAATGAAAAACAGGGATAAAGCCTGGGAGCACTGGCGCAAAACCAAGACCCCCTCAACTAGACAGAAATTCCTAGAACTATGCAATAGAGTCAAAAAGCTACTAAAACAGGACAAATTCCAATACTGCCAGTCTGCCCTAGACTCCTCCGAACACAGCCCCAAACAATTCTGGTCCTCCGTAAACTCCATCCTCCACCCAGGTAAAGTCAGTACCCCTCCTCCTAACATCCCTCACTCCTCAGAAAATATTGCTACCTCATTCAACACACACTTCACACAAACCATACTATCACTAGCTAAACAACACAACCACCCTCCCCTCCAACCCACACCTTCAACTACTAATCTCCCCACTGCCTTCTCTTTTTCTCCTGTACCTACCTCCAACATAAAAAAACTCTTAACTAAACTTAAACCAACCAAATTAACAGCAGACAACCTCCCAAGTGAATACCTACAAATCGCAGCTGATGATCTGGCCTACCCAGTATCCATCTTGATTAACCGATCTCTGTCAGAAAGTTATGTTCCCACACTGTGGAAAGTATCACATATAATTCCCCTCCACAAAGGCGGACCCTCCACAGAACTAATCAATTACCGCCCCATAGCTATTCTCTATCCACTCTCCAAAATACTAGAGAGATGCATACACTCTCAGGTCTCAGACTACCTCCTTACTAACAACCTCCTTTCCAATACTCAGCATGGTTTCCGACCAAACCATAGCACCACCACTGCCTTACTCTCCTTTACTAACACTATCCATCAGCATAAAACAATGGCTATCTCTCCTCTGCTACTTTCTTAGACCTATCTAAAGCATTTGACATGGTCCCACACAAACAACTTATCTCTGTCCTCAATAACCTATCCTTCTCACAATCAGTCACCAACTGGTTTCAGAGTTACCTGTCTGACCACCAACAATCCGTTGTATGGCAGAATGACATATCTTCCCAACTACCTGTCTCCATACGGGTTCCCCAAGGATCCATCCTTGGACCCCTACTCTTCTCTGTTTTCACAAATAATCTGGCCTCTGCCACCACACATGGCACACTCATGCAATACGCAGATCACTCGACCATCATCTGCTCAGCCCAGTCCCTACCCAAACTGCAAAAAGTCACACAGGAAGCCTTTTCCTCTGTTGAAACTTGGTTAGCCGATGCCCAATTAATACTCAACCCAAATTAAACTAAACTACTCATCTTCCAATCCACCAAACATACTCAAAACAACTCTCACTTTAACATCACAGCAAAAGACAACACCACTATATAACCAACTGAACAAACCAAATTGCAAGGATTGGAAATAGACAATAAACTAAAATTTGACATTCCGTATCCATGACCATAAAAAAAGTCCACAAAAAACTAGGAGTGTTATACAGAAATAAGCATCTTCTCACCAAAGCAGCAAAGATTTCAATAGCAAATTCCCACCTTATCTCCACCCTACTTTATGCCTCTCCAATATATACCAACCTAAGGCAATGCGATCTAAACAAGCTAGAGACCTGCTACAACAAAATTGCCAAATTCGCCACAGGGGCATCCTACCGTAGTCACCACTGTCTCTCACTTGCTGAACTGGGCTGGCTTGAACTCCCTCACCTCCTTCAATGGTATCAACTCTCACTTGCCCGCAAACTAGTAAACCCTCCACTAAATGTCCCATCCCTCCAGAATCAACTCCAACCCTATCGCACAACCAGACCACTAAGGTCCAGCAACAAAAATCACTTGCAGATCACTAAAGCCAATAACTCTGCTGGTGAAGCACTATTCTCTTGCACCATAGCCAAATTATGGAACTCCCTCCCACCCACAATTACCTCCATACCATCATGCATCCACTTCAAAACTTTACTAAAAGCGCACCTAAAAACATGCTGGCTATTCCCTTGCAACTCCCACTCTAATATCACCCACCCCTTCCAACCACTACCTTTCTTTCCACTCCACTAACTACCTTGATTATAGCAAGCTCAGATGCTCATAAGCCTAGTACTTATACAGCAGGAACTTCTTATTTTAACATTTGTTAATGTCTGTTATGTACTTCACAGATAAAGATTCTAGTTGTCTACTGATGTAATATGTTCTTCATTTGTAAATATGTTGTAAGTAATTGCTATGTAAATTGTTAATTGCTATGTAATCCAATGTAACTACTGTCTGTTTATTTTAACTGTGGAGCTTTTCTCCCCGGGCCTCCACTGAAAATGGACCTACGTCTAGTCGGACACTCCCGGTCAACAAATATAAATAAATAAATAAATAAATAAAGGAATGTTTATGTAAATTACACCAAATAGCAATAGCATCGTAGTAGAGCCTTCGCACAAAGAAGAGGCATTCACGGTTCGAGTCCCACCACTCCTCTTCCTATTTTATGTTCTAAATTAGTATATGAAATAATTCCTGACATATATGATAAACTAACAGGTACACACCAATCCTTTAAGTCCAGTAAGATAACATTCACACAATAATACATAATGCTCTCTGTATGTCAGCATCCCTTCCTCCCCACAATTAAAATATGTGTGTGTGTTTAGGGTCTACCAAGGATGTAGGTAGGCATACCCAGTACTGGAATTATACAGTTATCCTGAGAACCCTGTGCTAATGTCAACAATAAAGAACACAAACCCTGCAGAAGTGAGTACATTAATATTCACAGTATAAGAGTTCACAAACAGTTCATGTGCCAAAAGAATACTTTTCAATAACTACTTTTGTATGGCAATTAATTATATGAGTAGAAAAGAAACTACATAGTCACATATATCCTGTGTAAGTATTTGTAGGGGTGAGTTAAACTCTACACTGATATCTCTGTACTGGAAGTGGCAACAGTCAGGTCTGAGTACAACATGTGCATCACTGTCTACACCTCTAGCTTCAGATATAAGAAATATACCAACCTTCTGACTTACACAACAGTGTCCACAGCAAACAAGCATGGGCCCCACTCTGGAAATCTGAAAGGGCTACGCCTACATACCTTAGCAATTTATAGCATTGAGCTGCTATGACAGTGAGTACTGCAATTACCACACAGCAGGCTGTATGCATTTACCAAATGCTGGGCACCAATTGGTGCAGAGGGCATCACATGCACATGCGCAGATACCTATAAAAGCAGACTGTACTTGCTATCCCCACATGCAATCATTACATTACATGTGTCAGAGACTATATAACTCCTGGAGAGTAGTGAAAAACAATTATTACTTAATAAAGAAATATTTAATTAAGTACAAAAAATATATACTTAATTACTAACTAAAAATATTAATTAAGAAAAAAAAACTTAATTAATAACCAAAAATAAAACTTAAGTAAAAAAAAACTTTACTTAATAAATAAAAAAAGAAAATAAAAAAGTTGTCAAAGCATACACAGACGGACCTGAAAGTGACAAACAGGTATGTAACAGATATGTAGTTACCGGCAAGCAGTAGATGTTTATGAATAGTACTGTACATACTCTGAAACATGCATATGTGGCAGCAGTAGGTATGTATGCACTGATGCCATGCATAACTACTGCCATGGACAATTTAGTGTGTAGCTGTGTGCAGTGGGACATAACTGTGACATATGTAGCTCAGCATTATATGTCAAACATCTGATCATGTTATCTATGTTCTGTACAGTACTGCGTATAATGGCAGTTTGAGGGAGTAGTGCAAACACCTATATAAACTTGGATGTGACAGAGTAAGACATGCATGATACTCACATAATGTGTACCAGGCTAGTATAGTAATGTAGCATTTGCAGCTATATATACTCCCTGTACTATTACTGTATGCACACATGTGACAACTGTCCATGTTGTAGCAAGGCACAACAGGTTATCCATGAGGTGTATGGACTTACAACATTGTGGACCTTGTGTGTGTATGGCACACACATATGGAGAGATATTTATGTGTCCGATATATTAACATCTTAACATGTGCATAGAGCAAGGGATGTACTGCAACTGTTTGTGAAGGGTGGACATTTATATGTTGGTGCAAGTTGATTATGTGCATATTTATATGTAGGTTGTAGTGTGTAGCAAACAAGACAGCATACAGTGCTGGCATATGACATGTGGTGTTTAAACACTGTGAGTATGCTTTGTTAGGTTTTTAGTCTTCCAGACAGGGGGTCCTGCTAAAGATACATGGGCTGAGAATACCTTCCATGCATTCTGCACAAGACTGTGCAATATCATTACATAACTGTATCCCTCTCAACCTTTGCATTACTGATATTCCCACCATGAAAGGTGGACTGTATATGTGCCTATATGTATATCTATATGTACACCAATGGATGTTCATATGTACACTCAAGCTCAATGTTGTAAACGTATTGCCATCCCTTTTGTTAAAAACCCTGTACCCATGAACTACCACATAGGTGGTAGTCTACTCAACACCAAAAGTGTGATAAGAGACTACGGGACACAGGTGGACAGTAGTGTCCCTTTTGATAATCACAGTGCCAAACTAGTCATGTAAACTGTGTACGGTCCACGTCATCAGAAAAGGTGTGTCATCCATGGAAAAAGAGGTCAGTGCTCCACTCTACTCATTAGTCATAACACCCATCATAGAGTAC
Organism: Protopterus annectens; assembly: GCF_019279795.1. NCBI lineage: Eukaryota > Metazoa > Chordata > Ceratodontiformes > Protopteridae > Protopterus > Protopterus annectens. The sequence goes on along the minus strand of NC_056733.1, from coordinate 431,960,893 downwards.
AATGGACCTGTTGGTATGTACCTCAGAAGACATCTACAGCAACTGTAGATGCCAGACACATACCTCACAAAGAGTATTACCAGACTCAAACAGATGCCTTATGCAGGCTGTCTTACAAAACCACAGCTACACTGTGTCGCATACCACCTACCCAGAGGCAACCTCTGCCTAATATACAAAGCTATGCCAAACCCACAGGTGTTGGACATGCTCCATATAAACAGATTAAAATCCATACAAGCTACACACTGTACTGATCTAAACCTTGTAGCGTCAAAAAGCAGAACATGCTGGAGTGGTATATTATCATCTCAGACACATACCATACTCTGGAACTAACTACCTATCAATAGCAAATGAAGGTCCTCATAAGCAGTTGTCATGAATAATCATGATGACTGGATGTGAGATAGGAAACACAACCCGGGAATCACCTCTGTGGCTCTGCATGACAGGAGCACATGAACCTAAATTACATGGGTGTTGAAGGGCAGGGTACCATATGGCTAGGCTTCCGTAGGCCCTAAGGATAATAGCCTATTAGCTACCTAGGACCCGATACACACATGCATGTATTTGTTGCATTACTTGCTATGTGAGGTTGACTGAGTGTGATGGTGAATGTGTAGGTGAATGTGTCAAAGTTGTGTATATGTGTGATAGCCTAGTGGGAAACTGTTTATATCACGGTGTGTAGTGTTGTAGCTCTGATCCCAGCAAAAGATACGTATGCTATTGCTAGGCAGAAAAAGCAGTATGGCATATGGTGTGACGTAGTCCCATGGTGTTGACTGGAGTGTGCCATTGTAGGCTAAAGCAGTACATGTATGCTTATTGATTGTTAACACTAGTGGATACAAATCCCTTATGAACCGTAGTACTACCTGTAGCTGTAGGCCTAAACAGCACAGTATGGTGTATATCCACGTTGCTTGGAAACACTGTTTTGTTTGTTACCTGTAGTCCTCACACATTACATACCTCAGGCATGAGGTTTTGTAAGTGCTGACACACAGTACTGTATGGTACACAGGTAAAACTCATCTGGGTTGCCATACCTTTGTGTCTTGTAGGTATGTCTGATGTGTGTGTGAGGGTATGCCTGTAACATGGCCTCGGTGGTATGTGTGTCACAGGATATAAGTGCATATCTAGCAACATGTATAGTGTAGTACAGCAGTATGCCACCTATATTGATGAATGTGCACATATGTTACTGAGGGGTTTGCTATCAACAAGTAGCGTGGTGTACTGGTAGTACTGTAACTGTACTTTACATTCATTTCAATGGATGACAGATGTCTGTATGCATTAGGTTCATATATACCTCCTGTGGCTAGGTGGTGCATTGTGTCACATACAGTGTGCCGTGTACTGTTGTATAGTCTTGCATACTGTTTTCACTTTGTTGCTGTGCAGAACATGGTTTGGTATATAGTATGTGCCAGGCACTGTCAGGCAGTTGTGGGCTGAGCAGTGATATGTGGTATTAAAAGTGTGTATCTACTGACAGCCAATAGGTTGCTATATATGACATTTCATTGATGTCTGTACTTTAGAATGTTGTGTGCCACATGACTTGCTCACAATTACTGTTTTATTGTCTTCCAGGGACATGTCTCACAATAGAAAACCTGCGTATTCCCCTGAGGAGGAGGAAGTCATCCTAGATGCCCTAATACAACATCACAACCTGCTGTTCTCCAGAACCAGCCAGGACCAGCATGGGCGCACTGCACTGTGGCAGGATGTTGTCCATCGGGTGAATGATGTAGGCATGCATAACCGGACTTATGAGCAGGTACGCCATCACTGCAGTGATTTAATCAGACATGTCCGGCAGCATGCCTCCGATGTCCACAGACAACAGCTTGCCACAGGTGGTGGTGCAACAACACATCCACCCCTCACCAGAGTGGAAGAGCTGCTCCTCAGCATGGTGGCTCCTGGCCAACCAGTACAACAGACATGTGTCATCATGGAGGCCGGAGTCACCCAGCACGTCGACTCAGAGCATGCAGGTAACATGGCATATCTGTAGACTACTGTTAGCTTGATTGTTAGAACATGCATTTATCAGATGTGTACTGTGTATTCAGAAGATATGGAGCCTGGTGTCTTGCAATACTGATAATTTGGAACATAATCTGTATGCCTGTGACTGTCACCTGTTGTACTACTGTAAAATTGCAAACACACAGCAGCAATGCCATACTTGTTGACACTGACAAACTGTCTCATATCCTTGTAGGTCCCTCTGGTGTGATAGCAAGACAGCAGACCCATGCCGGTGAGTGTTCTACATTTAATATAGCATATAACATGTGCATGTCATAGGAGAGTTGTAGGCCATATACACATGTAAAACACCTGCACATAATGCATGCTCTGCATGTTCTTTGTGGGACTATGCACATCCCAGTAACATGAGTAGCTGCCTCAAACACATGCAATACACAGAGCATCCCAACCAATTGTGGTACACTGTAGTGGACATTGTATAGGCAGAGTCAATACACATGCACACAACATACACCACTTTGTCATATGCAGTAAGTGTTAATATGATACACATGGCTATGTAGACACCTGTTGTAAGGTCATACTCCAGTATCCCAAATGTCACCAACACAGCACACATACTCTACCTGAGGGGTAGAGGCCTATCATGGGGCGGTGCGACACGCTTTAACACACAACACATTCATGTTAGGCAATGCTCCCTATTGAACATATTACATACCCATGCAACAACTGGCTGTGAAATGGTTAATGTAGCCAAAGTGGTGCAGGTCAGGTACAGCAAGATAGTTGCCAGTGTGGCATACATTAGTGGCCTTGAGTGACCACATGATGCTGCCTGATGATGGCTCATGGTACTACACAATATCCAGTTACAGTAACTACAGTACTACACATAGCATTCATTGCTATACACCTGACAGTTGTGTGCATCCGGCCATGGTATGTATATCTATGAGTGATGGTGCACAGGACATTGGAAAGCGTTTTAGACTTACACATCAATGTTGTGTCCATGTACACATTGTGTTCCAGGGTGAGGCCAATCATTGAACAACACACATGCATCAAAGACATGTATACCGTTATCAACAAGGACTCTCTACACTCACACTGCATGCTGTTGAGCAACACACATCCTGCATGCTGACACGTGATAGGACTCTTTGGCTTGTGATACTGCACTCCACCATCAACCACTAATAAGTATGTTCTGTATTGCTGTTGGTGTGTGTGTGTGTGTGTGTGTGTGTGTGTGTGTGTGTGTGTGTGTGTGTGTGTGTGTGTGTATGTGTGTGTGTGTGTCAACTTGACTGAGTAGTGTATTTATGTGCATGTGTGCATGTTTTCATGTGATCATGTGTGCATGTGTGCGTGTGTGCATGTGTGCATGTGTTCATGTGTGCATATGTGCATGTGTGCATGTGTTCATGTGTGCATGTGTGCATGTGTGCATGTGTGCATGTGTTCATGTGTTCATGTGTGAATGTGTGCATGTGTTCACATGTGCATGTGTTCATGTGTGCATGTGTTCATGTGTGCATGTGTGCATGTGTTCATGTGTGCTAACATCCTGTACAGATTGTAAAGTGTGTTTCCTGTCTCCCTCTCAAAAGTGCTGAGGTATAGTTGGATGAGTGCAACAGGGAACCTGAAGTCACTGCCACAAATAGTGGACATGATGATACATGTGTTGTGGCACAGGCAGGTTTGACAGGGTCTGTCGTTGGTCCGCCAATCAACAGTACACAGCTTTCCACCCCATCTATGTGCACATTCATACTGCCAAGACATCCCTCAACACCAATGGCCTTAGCTGAGGAACAGCATACAGTAGGCAATGACCAGGATAGTGTAGTATCTATGGCACATGCAACCCCACACAGCAGCCATACCCAGACACCTGGAACGGTACCACATAGGCATATGTCCAGGGGTTCTCGTGGGAGCACTGCTGGTCGTAATGCCCCTGGCAGACGTGCCCCCACAGGTCTCACAACCTCAGGTATGTTCCGGGCTGTAATGCAGGCACAGGCACATATGGAATGGTACACCAAGCAGGGACTAAGGGCACAGAGGGCTCATAACACCACTATCAATGACTGTATCCGTGACCTTGCCGGTGCCATCCGTAATTACACCGAGGTCATTGATAGACGTTGGGGGGAGACACTAGATGTCCTCCGCAATGTAATGTCCATGTGCCAGGACAGTGCAGGATGGCTGAGACGTCAACATGGATGTATGCCAGCAACATTATCAGCTGGCAGTCATCACAGATGATACACAAGTCCCAGCCGCTCGCGTAGTGGCAGTACCAGCCCCAGCAATGTTGGGGCTGGGCTGTCAATAGACCATCCTAGATGACCACGTGCACATGGCACTGGCCAGTCCCAGCAGGGACATGGGTCCAGTCAACATCCCTCTGCCTCTGACAGTAGTACCCAGTCTGGCTTAGTACATGATACTGTCCGTGGCACCCCTGCCAGGCACAGGTACTGTGTCCATGGCCGGAGACAGTAATCTGTACAGCCTGGCAGGTACAGTCTGTGGCTGTCCCACAACCTCCTGTATTTGGCAGCCACAAGGTGAAACTGTGTGCATGCAGACACACACACATAAACCAAACACCTAGGGCTAACACATGCACACACACATTACATCAACACTGATCCATACTGTGCTGTTGTCCCTCACACACACACACACACACACACACACACACACACACACACACACACACACATACATGTCGATTGGATGGGTCATTGTCAGGCTCTGGCAAACTAATAACACACCCTGTGCATATGATGAAACTGTGCCACCTCCTGTCATCTGTGACATTGATGCAGGAACAGGCTAACATGGTGCTGATGCACAGGGTGACCTAATAGCAGTGTAGCAATGTTAGCATGTTGTCAACAGTAAAGTGTAATGATATCCTTGTAGGTATATCTGAGCAGGCATGATGCATTAAAGCTATGATTATCAATGTAGTATTGTTTACACCAGTGTTAATTCCAAAAATATATTGTCCACCCATGTGCCACTTGGCTGATGTGTGTGGTACTGGCAGCATGTGTTGGTGAGTGGATGGTATGTGTGTGATGCGTGCAGTACAGATTTGCAGGTGTACATTTGTGAACATGGTGGAGGTGCACTGTCTGCATGTATGTGCATAGTGGACACATGGGAAGGGTGACATGCCCTGTATTACACAGTGTGCTATGAACACCTTCAGGAATGCATGGATCATGCAATCCCAAATAAAACCAAGACCCAATCCTCCAAAGGCAGACGTCCTGTCTGGTGGACCCCAGCCATAAACAAACTATACAATAGAAGGAGGAAGCTATTACATGACAGAGCAAAATCCCAAAAAGGGAAGGCATCTCTGATCAGTATTAGCAAAAAACTACGGGCACTCATAAAATCGTCTAAGGCCAGCTTCAAGAGAAAAATTGCACAGGACACTAAGGATAATCACAAGGCTTTCTTTAGTTATGTTAGGAACCTGGGTGGGAATTCCCAGATATGCTCAGAATTAGTCCAAAATGACAAAAATACACGAACCCACAGACATTGCCAACATCCTAGCTGACAGGTTCAGCAAACTTCTCCCCTCCCACCAAAAGGGCTAATATCTATCCCAGCAGAGTGCTGCTCCTGACATCTCAGATGCTCAGGTAAGAGCTGCCCTCTCCAAAGCAAGAAACACAGCATCAATGGGACCAGACGGTGTCCCGGCTGCATCCTACATGAACTCCAAGAAGAGCTAAACCCAAACCTAAAACTACTGTTCAATCTCAGCCTTACTACAGGATATGTACCCAAAGAGTGGCGTACAGCAACAGTGGTCCCTCTCCACAAAGGTGGTGCCTCAACAGATCCTGGAAACTATCGCCCCATAAGTCTCACTAGCTTGGTCTGCAAAGCTATGGAAAGGATCATCATGGACCTTATAAATAAAGATATTGGGGACCTACAGACACTGGATCCTACCCAGTTCGGCTTTGTTAAGGGCAGATCCTGCCTCTTAAACCTGGTCAATTTCTTTGAAGCAGTCACCAAGGCCATTGACAAGGGGAAGGTGGTCCACACAGCCTACCTGGACCTCGCAAAAGCCTTCGATACAATACCCCACTCGGGCATTATAGATAAGCTCACCAGCTTAAATATAAACCCCTATGTCACTAGATGGATTGCAAACTGGCTCAAGGACAGAACCCACATGGTTAGAATAGCTGGAGCCATGTCAGACACCAAACCAGTTACAAGTGGCGTCCCACAAGGCTCAGTCTTGGGACCTCTCTTGTTCGGTATATATTTCTCGGAGGTACAGGCCAACATGGAAGGACTGTGGCTGACCAAGTTCGCAGATGACTGCAAACTGGGCACCATAATAGACTCTCCAGCTGACACAAGCATCCTCCAAAAGGGCCTCATAGAAACAGACAACTGGTGCCAGAGCCATGGCCTCAAGCTAAATGCCAAAAAGTGTATAGTCATCCCCTTGGCAAAACAAAGTGCCCACAAATTACCACATAGGTGGTAATCCATTAAGTACAGAAGAAGTAATTAGGGACCTGGGGACCCACGTTGATAGCAATCTCTCATTTGACAACCACGTGGCCAAAGTGGTTAGAAAAACATTTTATATAGCCCACCTAATCATGAAGGGATTCACATCTAGATCAGGGGAGGTCATCGTGCCTCTTTACTCATCCCTCATCAGGCCCATAATTGAGTACAATGCCCCTTTTGGTATGTACCTTACCAGACACCTGCAACAACTGGAAAGACCCCAAAAGTACCTCACCAAGAGGATCAAGGGGCTCAAACAGATACCGTATGCTGCCCGGTTAAAGAAACTCCAGCTCTACTCAGTGGCATACCGCCTGCTCAGAGGCGATCTGTGCCTGACTTATAAAGCCATGTCCAACCCGGAATTAATGGACATGCTGCACCTCAGAAAATCCAAATCCCATCGAGCTACACGCTCGAGGGACTTAAACCTCAGCACTGAAATAAATAAGACATACTGGAGGGACAGATTCATAACCCAGAGGCTCCCTTCACTCTGGAATAAAATCCCAGTCCAGGTTAGGCAGAGTCCCTCATTGACTCTCTTCAAGAGGAATCTTGATGAGTGGATGGGAGATCGTAGGTTTACCCCGGGTATCACTTCTGTGTCACTGTTAGACAGAAGCGCAGTATACTAACCTCGAAAAAGGGCATAGCAAAATTAATTTAAAATGGGTGGCGAAAGCCATACACACTCTGGCTAGGCTTATAAATGCCCTAGGGCAGATAGCCTAGTATGAACCTATGACCCTATGAACCTATGAACACTTCATATTTCCTATTGGTGGCCAGTATGCATTTTACTACACATATGTAACAACTTGGGTACACATTTGTGTATGACATGGTTTGACACTATGCTGGGGGTGATACTGTTAATATCGGTCATTGGTTTGCATTCTGGTAGTATACATAACCTCAACAGCCTGATGTTAACCAATCATTAAATGATGTCTTGACAACTGACACACAGATGTAGGATACACAGTAGCATTTGAATCCTTCCGGTACAATACTATACCAGTAACCAGTGGTATTGACCACCACCCATTCCTGGGACCACTCCTGTTTGTCATGTAGCCATCCTAGATGCAAGCAAACACACTAGGGATATGTCTGTTCACATCTGGTAATGCATACAGTGGCCTACAATGCATTCTCTGGATGAGACACTTATCCTCCACAAGGGTATCATACAGACAGATACCTGTTGACCAACCCAAACTGTAAAGCTATAAGCCAACTATAGCATAGTCATCCACATTTACTATACATAGTATTCTGACAGTACCACATTGGTAGTAGCCCACAACATGTAGCAGGGGTATCGATGTGTACATACAGCCACATGTTATGTCATCTGTCCTTTGGTATTCACATTTCCAAAAGTATGTTGATGTCCCTCAGTGTATCACATAAGCAATAATGGGTCTGTATGCATATCCACGGAGTTGTTGTACACCTATAATGAATGCCCATTATTTACAGACTGTGTTGTGTTTGAACATGTCTGAAATATACCCCTGGCATGAACCCTCACTCACACTATTCTATAGAAACTGTCATGGGTGTGTGTGACACAGATGACCTAGGCCACAGATCACTACAGTGGCTGGCCTTATCACATACATACATATGTGACCTAAGGTCTGAGAAGCAGCAGCACAAACTGTCAATGGTAACAGATGTATTTGTGTAGAAAGCAGGCTTCACACCTATGAACTAATTGAGGTCACATGTACATATATGTATTTGCCACACAGTTACCAATTGAGGTCACATGTGCATATATGTATTTGCCACACAGATACCTGAAGTGTGCAGTGCACATACTGTTATTTTACTGATATGTCATACAGTAGTAAAAGCAAAGCCCACAACCCAACAGTGTCACACACACACTCAACAATTGCAGGATTCAAACCCCTAACTGACTATGTTATGATACTAGAGAGATGTGCTTTAACACGATGCACTATATGCTTTACTGGCTGTTTTCATTTCCACTGCTGTATTTCTGGGATACTGACATCATCAGACTTGCCAAAGAGGAATTTACCTCTCTTAATGTGTTTTCCCAGTCTCCAAAAAGGGCACTCTTTTCAAAGGAAATCACACACACCCCCCCACGCACACTCAGCAATTGCAGGATTCAAACCCCTACCGAGGTATGTTATGATACTAGAAAGATATGCATTAACACGCTGCGCTATATGCTTTACTGGGAGTTTTTGTTTCCACTGCTGTATTTGTAGGATACTGACATCATTAGACTTGCCAAAGAGGAATTTACCTCTTTTAATTTGTTTTCCCATTCTCCAAAAAGGGCACTCCTCTCAAAGGAAATCACACACACACTCCACAATTGCAGGATTCAAACCCCTGCCTAACTATGTTATACTAGACAGATACGCATTAACACAACGCGCTAAAAGTTTTAGTGGGGAATTTCGTTTCCACTGCTGTATTTGTGGGATACTGACATCATCAGACTTGACAAAGTGGAATCTACTTCTTTTAATGTGTTCCTAGTCTCCAAAAAGGGCACTCCTCTCAAAGGAAATCACACACACACAGCAAGTACAGAATTCAAACCTCTACCTAACTATGTTATGATACTACAGAGATACGCATTAACACGACACACTATATGCTTTACTGGGTGGTTTCTTTTCTCCTGCTATATTTGTAGGATGCTGACATCATCAGACTGGACATGATAATGTGTGTGCACTTTGTTTTATGCAATCCCAGGAATGAACCATGTGGATCAGCAGGTGTTAACAGCTTGAACAGGACTCCACAATTCTTAGCTTGTGTGATCTAGCTATTGTTCATATGACAATACATATTTATGCACAGATTGTTGATTTTGTGGATACGACATGTGTCTTGGATGTTGATAAAGGGCTATTCACAGCCTATGTGGGACGTGTGTAGCTCCTTTCAGTGATGTATGTCCTGGGTGGCTGCCTTGCAAACAGTCTAGCAGGTTTGGGAACCATGATCTGCCCATGAACATACCAAAGATGGTAGGGTTGTGTGTTTGTCAGCTTCCAATAGCTCTGTTTATGACTTCAATCATGATGGACTCCATGGCCTTGCAGATCAGACTTCATAGGCTTATAGGTCTATAGGTCCCATGGTCTGTTGTGCACCAACATTTGTGGGGTGTGCCATATGTTGCTGTAACACATTCAACAGTTTCAGATCCTGTAGAGAGGGTGAGGCTCAACAGACTGTTCAGGTGCAGGGTCTGTTTGTTCTGTAGTTCACTTATGACAAATATAGGGAAACAATGTAATCCAATTGATGCCATGTTTTCGGCTTTGGGAGGAGCTGTTTACCCATTCTACATGTGATATCGCCTGGTAAGATGATAGGGCCTTTTGTCAGTGGGAGGTGGGTATGTATGGATGGGTCTGTCTGACAGGATGTCGGCATCGTCAGTCAGGTACAGTTGGCCCTGACTCAGGACATATATGAGTGTACATTGCTATTTATGACATAGCTGAAGGAAGTGTCATGTTTCTGTCTGGACTCCTTTGCAGATAATCTTTCCAAAACACTGACAAACCTGAGCACTAAACCCCTGTTATACTCCTTTACACACTTAACACCCTACTGATCCTTTTTGATCAGTCAGCAGAGTATTTCATCATAATATCCTGGCATGTCCAAATGTCGGTTTCGTGTGTACTCTCCAGTCCAGCTGGTGAATATGGGAATTTTGACACAATGTTACAACTGCCTTATGTACACAAACAACCCTCTCCTCCTCCCAACAAACTCAGATATATGTGAGAGATGCAACTATATAGACAAACAGGAGGCTGAGGTCCCTCGACCCATGACTGGCACAGTGCATCAGGTGGTGAAGTTAACCACACACACCACAAATCCAGTCTCACATAGACCTATAGCGACAGCAAACAAAATACATTACCACACAAAAACATACTCTGAGGCTCTAAATAAAATCAGCCTAAGCAGCAGAGACCTCCAAAGCAGGCACCCAAACAACTGCTATCCCACAACAATACCCACATATCATATAGTTCACAAAGTCAGTGTGCCACACAGTCACTGCTCTTAGGGCTAAACAACACACCTAATACACTTGTAATAGGTGACTCTATTGTCAGACACACTGACATCCCACTCACCAGGCTGAATAAGGAGAAGGTCACTTTGAGCTGTCTGTTGGGTGCCAGGATCCGCCACATAACACATGCACTCAGGTCACTCCAAAATAAGTACAAATACGGCTCCATCATTGTCCATGTTGGTGTGAATGACCTCAGATGTTCCTCCCTGGACTACATGACAAGAGACATAAAGGAGCTCTCTGATCATGTAGCCCAGGCCAGTATGACCCTGACCTTGTGTAGCATCTTACCCTCACCAAGAATGATGGCACAGTATACAGACAAACTGATCAATTTTAACAGTTGGCTAACATATTGGTGTCATTCAAAGGGGATCCAGTGTCTGTCAGCCTGGGATGACATGCTCGACATGCCACGTAGCTTCGCTATAGACGGCTTGCACCTGTCACCCCTGGACTTTCGAATACTGGCTAAGGATCTTGCCACCCCCATAGTGCCTTTTTTAGGCAAGGCTCAAAAGACAAACCGACCTCCATAGACAATACAATTTAAAAGAAACTAAGGGTAATGCTGCTCAACACCAGATGTGTAAACCTCAAAATGCACGCACTCAAGACTCTCCTCGGTATGGAGAATGTCGATATCTGTGCAGTAACAGACACCTGGTTCAAGCTCCTGAAAGCACCCCAGCACTATCAGGTTATACTTCATACCATACTTTTCGGCCACAAGACTCAGACTGACCAACAAAAATAGGGGGAGTATCCATATACATCACAGATACACACACCTCCAGGTTAGTAGCACTGCACAAAGCATCAGAGACCATACATGTGCAACTAACAGTGGGCAAATCTGCCTTTCAGTTTGCAGCCTAGTACAGACCACCCTCCCAAACTCAGGAACCTCACTCGGCTTTCCTGGGAACACTGAAGAATATGAAGTTCTCTCCAAACACCATTATATTGGGTGACTTCAACTACCCAAACATTGACTGGGAATACTACTCAAGCCCCAACACCCTCGCCCAATGGTTGCTAGAATTTATAAACTCAAATGCTATGGCACAACTGGTCACCACACCCACAAGAGGGGAAAACATATTGGACCTGATCATCATCAACATGGGGACTCTATGTTCCACACCAGAGGTATACCCCTCATTGGTAAGGTCAGACCATACATTTATCTCACTGGACATCCATATCCCGTCCCCACCCCCATCCTATGTAATCTCAGTGAAGAACGTCTCAAAAGCAAATGTCACACTTCTCCAAACCGAGGTGGTATCCTTCAAAGACCCTGGGACAGTGGTAAACACTGCTCAGACCGCTGAATCCTTTACAGACGCATTCTATGGACACCTACTGGAATGCATGTATCGTGCTATCCCAAATAACAACAAGACTCACTCCTCCAAAGGCAGAGGACCTGTCTGGTGGACCCCGGCCATAAATAAGTTATACAATGAAAGGAGGAGGATACTACATGATAGAGCACAATCCCAAAAAGGGAAGGCATCTCTGATCAGTACTAGCAAAAAGCTACAATCACTCATGAATTCATCTAAGGCCCGCTTCAAAAGGAAAATTGCACCAGACACTTAGGACAATCACAAGGCCTTCTTTAGTTATGTCAGGAACCTGGGTGGAAACTCCCAGATATGCTGTGAGTTACTGCAAAATGACAAAACATACACTGAACCCACAGACATTGCCACATCCTGGCAAACAGGTTCAGTGCAAATGTCTCCCCCCATCCCCCCTAAAGAGCAAATGTCCATCCCAACAGAGTGTAGCCTCCCTGACATCACAGATGAACAGGTGAGAGCTGTCCTCTCCAAAGCAGACAACACAGCATCAATGGGACCGGACAGTGTCCCGGCCTGCGTCTTACACGAACTTCATGACGAACGTAACCCTCACATTAAGTCACTGTTCAATATCAGACTTACTACAGGATATATATACCCAAGGAATGGCGTACAGCAACAGTGGTCCCACTCCACAAAGGTGGTGCCACAACGGACACTGGACACTATCGCCCTATAAGCCTAACTGGCCTGGTCTGCAAAGCTATGGAGTGTATCATCATGGAACTCATACACAAAGACATCAGGAACCTGCAGATACTGGATCCTACCCAATTCGGCTTTGTTGAGGGCAGATCTTGCCTCTTGAACCTGGTCAACTTCTTTAAACAGTTACCAGGTCCATAGACATAGGGAAGGTAGTCCACACAGCCTATCTGGACCTCGCAAAACCCTTCAACACAATACCTCACTCAGGCATCATACATAAGCTCACCAGCTTAGATATCAACACATATGTCACAAGATGGATTGCTAACTGGATGAGGGATAGCACCCACATGGTCAGTATTGCAGGTGCCATGTCTGACTCTACACCAGTTACACATGGCGTCCCACAAGGCTCAGTCCTGGGACCTCTCTTGTTCAGTAAATATTTCTCTGATGTACAGGCTAACACAGGGGGAATATGGCTGACCATGTTCGTAGATGACTGCAAACTGGGTGCCATAATCGACTCTCCAGCTGGCACATGCATCCTCCAAATGGGTCTCACAGAGATGGATAACTGGTGCCAGAGCCATGGCCTACAGCTAAATTCCATTAAATGCATAGTTATCCCCTTTGGGAATAACAAAGTGCCCACACATTACCACATAGGTGGTAATCCATTAAGTACGTTAGAAGTTAGTAGGGATTTGGGGACACGAGTAGTTAGTAATCTTGCCTTTGACAATCACGTTGCCAAAGTGGTTAGACAGACCTTCTATATAGCCCACCTTATCCCAAAAGGTTTCACATCTAGATCAAGTGAGGTCATTGTGCCCCTATACTAATCAGGCCCATGATTGGATTGGATACAATGCCCCATTTGGGATGTACCTTACTCGACACCTGCAGCAACTGTAATGGCCACAAAAGTACCTCACCAAGTGGATCTAGGGACTCACACAGATGCCCTGCGCAGTTCGGTTAAAGTAACTCCAGCTCTACTCAGTTGCTTACCGCCTAATCGGATGTGATCTATGCCTGTTGTTTAACACCATGTCCAACCCAGAATTAATGGACATGCTCCACCTCAGGATATCTGAATCCCTTAGAGCTACACGCTCCAGGGAGTTAAACCTCAGCACAGATATTAATAGGACATGCTGGAGGGACAGATTCATATCCCAGAGGCTCCCCTCACTTTGGAATGTGATCCCGGTCCCGCATAGGCAGAGACCCCCACTGACCCCCTACAGGAGACATCTTGACGAGTGGATGGGTGATCGTATGTTTACCCCTGGGATCTCTTCTGGGTCCCTGCTAGACAGAGGCACAATAAACTAAACGTAAAAGGGCTATCTTGTGTGACCTACTATTCACAGGCACAGTCTACTAATCTAACAGGGTTGCGAAAGCCAAACACACTCTGGCTAGGCTTATAAATGCCCTAGGGCAGATAGCCTAGTATCAACCTATGAACCTATGATAATGTTCGGGATGCACATTGTTTATTGATGATACTGATTGCAGGTTTTTTTATCTTCTTTGCTTTCCCACTTTCAATGAACAACCTAAGTATCTGCAGAACATATTTGATTATGACAGGGTTCCACTATATTATATATGTGTCTGTTGTCATATAACTGTGTGCACAAGGCAGATTGGTGAATAGTGAGAGGTTCCTGGGTTAACACATGCAACTGCCAGATATGTGTGGCCCACTGCTGTACTCAGACATGGCCTAAGTGTGTGAGCATGCCCAGTTTGGCCTTTCAGTGTTTTGTTTCCTGACATTTGTCTCATTTATTCAAGTGTGTGAGTATGCCCAGTGTGACCTTTCAGTATGTTGCTGTCTGAAGTCCACTACATTTGTTGATGTGTGTGAACATGACCAATATTAACATTTATACTATATGTGTGTTGAAAATCAGGTTCTATTCTTACTGCAGGGCTCACCTTTGTGTCATAATTCGACAGGGATTATGCTGTGCCTGCAGGGTTTCCATGAGATACTTTGCATAGACTTATCAACATTTCTTCATACAGGATGACCAGTGAAATACTGTCATGGTTTAGTGGTTCAGTACTATGACTATAGTGCACAGTATCCTGGGTTTGAGGCCTGTCACTGCTTTATATTTTCATACTGAGCAGACCACACTGCTTAAGGGCCAATAGAGCAAATATGAGCATGTTGGCTATTGTTCAGCTATGCCCAACTTAGACCAAGCTTGTCCAACATTGCTCAACGTTAACCAACATTGCTGAACGTTGCCCAATATTGCTCAACATTGACCACAGTTGTGCTAGTTACTGTATGCAATTTTGTTTACATATACTAAATGGTGGTAAAAGCTGTTTAGCACTGCTTTATATTGCTTAACACATGACAATCATGCCCCAGGTGGTGCTGCAGGGCTGCCTATCTCAGATGCACATACTACACTCCCTATACATGTTTGAAAACAGGTAGTGTCAAGTTAGGCATCCCTTTTACTATATGTGCGAGTCAGACAGAGGTATCATTTCCAGGGTTCCTACTGAGCCAGTGTATGTGCTATGCATTGCCTCTTTGCCAAGACCAAAGTATACTGAACATGCCTCCTTCTGCCTACTGGGGCAGGCTCAGGTTGTTCCTCCTCTGAGTCACGCTCTGCCTGTGATGGCCTTGGCAATGGTGGGGGGCTGTTTGGCCCGGGCCTATGCTGCTTCTGCTGCAGCTGTTTTCGCAGGATCATTTTATGTAGCATAGCATATACCATGACAATTTGGATACATGTAGTTGGTGAGTACTGCACTGAAACCGTGACTTGAGCAGCCCAAACACACGCTCGATTACATTTCGTGTTTGTGCGTGTGCCTCATTATGGCCTTCCTGTTCAGGTGTGTGTGCGTTTCTGATGGGTGTCATCAACCACGGTTCCAGTGCATAGCCAGCATCCCCCACTAGGTGACCATGAGGGATGTCCCCATTGGCAAATGTCTGCTACAGCTGTGTCATATGCCAGATATGGGAATCATGGTAGCTTCCAAGGCAGCCAGCACACACATTCGGTATTATGCCCTGGGCATCACACATGACCTGGCAGTTGATGGAGGGGAAGCCCTTGCAGTTAAAGTAGACCCTACCCCGCTCACCGGCTGGTGCTTTGATGCGTATGTGCATGCAGTTTATTGCACCCACTACCTCAGGGTATTCCGCTATTTGCTGGAAGAGACGCATATTGCTGGCCAATACCTCACTGGAATTGGGGAAATATACACGATCACCGACATGTGCTGACATGGCATCCAGGAACTGATGCAGTACCCTGGATGCTGATGCCTGTGATATCCCCATCATATCACCAGTTGGTCTCTGAATGGTACCTGTTGCTAATATTCTTAGGCCGAAACATACCTTGGTTTCCACTGGGATGGGTTCCCCTCTGTTGATTCTGTGTGTGAGACGTGGCCTGCACAGCTCAACACTTTGCTGCAAGAGGTCTCTGTCCACTCTATAGCGCTCCAATATCTCCAGCTCATGTAGCCCCTGATAGGTTACCCTGGGCCTGTACACTCTTCTCCATCTCCTCACTGCAGGTTGTCCAGCAGCATTCGCATTGTCACCACCCTCAGCATGTTGCATATGTCGCCTTATAACAGCAATGGCAGCCCCTAACATTTCTTTGTCTCAGTAAAGCTTTTTTAGTTTTCACTTCTATTAGCTTACTGCAAAGTTGCAGTGTCTCTGAGAGAATCATAGTGGAATGTTGTTTACAGAGTTTTAAGTGCTGGGCTTGGCTGGGCTAGTGTACTGCCTGTGTAATTGCCTGATTCTGATTGTTTTCACCTGCTAACTCTGCTAGTACTTCCTGGTTAACTTCCTACTATTTGTTGTGCTTCCTTTTCCCTTTCTGTTTCCTCAGGAGGGCAGCGCTGCGCACACAAGCGCAAACACGCACACACCAGCTCACTCGCGTGCACACATGCTTACACGGACTAAAACTTGCTTATTCTTGCTAAAACGTGCGCACACAGGTGCATACACGCTTACACACATGTCAACAAACTTAGACATGCCTACTCTGGCTTAAACGCATGCACACAGGCGCACACGCACGCACACAGTCTTACTCGGATGTACGGGTGCGCACCCGCATGCAAACACGTTGCAAGCACTTCTACAAGAAACTTTAGTGTTATCCAGGGCATACACCTTTCTTGCCTTTAGCTTGGGTACCTGTTGACACACCTCTTCCAGTGATGAGTAACTGACAGCAAACACATGCCACTCTGCTCCAATGAGCTTCACTTCTTGCATACATATCCCACTCATGATGTCACCTATCTTCTACTCTGATACTCCCCTTATCCTACTCCTACACTCCACTGACTGTGCTCATTTGCTATGTAAACTTGGGATTCACTATCCTTACCCTCATTTGCATAGGATTGCCTACTAATGCTTGGTTACATCTCTTAGACTGAGCTTCCCCCCTTAGCAACCTCTACTCAGTAGCCATGTTGTCTTCAGCCTGCCATTTCCTTGCATTGTACATTTTGAATTACAATAAAATCCATATTTGTGGATTTTAATTATTGGTTTTCTGGTTTTTAGAGTGCAGCACATTTGCATGGCGCTGCGCTTTGCTTAAACTTCGGAGATCGGGATAAAAAAATTATTTTATTTTTATTTTGCATCGGTGAACATTGCCAGTGGCCATATTTTTGACCATTGGCATGCTTCCTCAACTGGATGCATCCTTTTTTGGAGCTGTCACGGCTCCGTTTTGCTATTTGCAGAATGGTACTCAGTTGTCAACGGAGTACATTTCTGCAAATAACACTACTCTTACTCAGACAGGTTTGGGTTTCCTGGATCGCAAATTTACCTCATTTATATAGCTTTCACCTGCAATTGAGGTAGTTTGCATATCCTAGCCCTGTCCATGTAAGAGTCATTTTAGGAGCTCTCTTGCACGCCCCTACTGGCTGTTCCTGGATCGCTCGGCGGACATGTTGGCTGCATGGAGTCTTACTCTACTCTTAGACTCCGTGCAAGCCTTCGTGAATCCTGCCCAATGTGTTTCCCAAAGCTTAACATTCTGAACTCAGATCCTCTACATATTATCTCTGGGTCATTATAGTGAACTATGATATCGAATCTGTGCAACTCAGAATGAAAATGAAATTAAATGTGAAATAACATTTACAAATGGAATTATGTAACAGCTCAATTTATCAGAAGGATCTTTAAAATTACTACTCTGATAACGTCATACTGAAAATTTTGCACAGTTGAAGATATAGGCCTGCATTATAATCAATTAGTTAAAACAAGTGAAACATTATTTTGCAGGGGAATACAGCGCAAAGCATATTCTCGTACACAAATCTCAGATGTAAAATTCAAACTACAAAACAAAAGTATAGAGTCCCCTTTTATAAGTACAATAAGGCACTTAAATTGTGTGTGTTATTCCAAAATCACTGCCATAAACTTCATGTCCTCTGTGATGTGGCATAAAGAGGAGGTGATGCATCATCTACTTCATATCAACACCCAACTGAACCAGTTATTAGATCCAGTCTTTTTTCCAAATTTACTAATCTAGTTTACAGACTTCATATACCTATACTTTTCTAACATGCCAGAGGATGTTCACTTCAGAGACTGACTGTGTACATGGGAATAGCTCAGTAAAAGACTTTCATTCTCTGCCATGTGTTCCCAAGAACTAGCATAAGCCCACCTTCTACTCATAAAACCAAAATTCCTTGTATGGCATGAGCACTTACAAAGAAAAGAAAAGAAAAGAAACTCTCCTGGAGGACATTGTCAGCTTATCTGGGATCATTTAACCATACTGGATGTTGTGAGGTGCCTAACTCCATAACTCTGGATTTAGGGACATGATTTCAACTCTTTTTTGAGCCCCCCTCATGGTGTATTGCCAGGATATATATACATATATATATATATATATATATATATATATATATATATATATATATATATATATATATATATATATATATAATACACACACACACACACACACACACACATATATATATATATATATATATATATACATATATATATATATATATATATATATATATATATATATATACATACAGATTAACATTGTGATATCCTATTAGCTTATTTGCAATTTGTATGTAGTATATTACAAATAAGGCAGCAGAGAAATAGGTGAAAGTATAGAATCACACCTTTTTGGATCAGTATATTTATCCCTGGTATTTGCAGAAATGGTATTTATCCCTCACTAGTTTGCACCATTATTTCTAGGCTGTGCTAAGTTTATTATACACAGCTGCAGGTTCTCTGAAAACTTTTAGAGGCTAGGAACATCAAAGACAAACTTTTCTTTTAAGGGATCTGTGTTACGTAAGTGATACATGTGGAACTGCCTACATCACCATCTGCATAGATAATAATATCTTATGATGTTGTGGTCTTTTAGCCCTTTAAAGAGAGGTGTAGCCATTGATAGGGTCAGCAAAACACTGGGTAAATTATGTGACTTGTAGTTCTGTTGTATCTTTGGTGAGCACCATGTTCTGTCACATAAGTGGTACTGTACTTCCAGGCATTATACCTTTTATACTTTCTCACATGCTCCACCATTTTTACTCCTGGCCTTTTTCTGGTGTCTCATCCTACATTTCAGAATCCTGTATAATGAGCTGCTGCTGACCTCATTTGCATGTCACCTGGCATGATTAAAATGCAATCTTTTCCAAACTTTCTACTGTCAGTGCATGATTACATACATAGGACTTCATGTTGTACATTGTGCTGTCTCTGAGTGAAGCCCTTTCACTCTCATACTTACAGCACAATGTGAAACATGTGGGTTGTCACATGCACATGGTTATCTATCATAGGACAGAAACTTCATAAAATCCATTGGTGTTAATGTTTAAATGGCCACAGTGAGCTAATACATAAGACAAGTATTATATTATTACTAAACTCAAAAACGCACCCGTTTGATCTTTTCCCTGCAGCCACCATGCTATAAATTCATTAACTTTTACTGTATGTTATTTCTTTATTCAATAATTAACCAATTTCTATTAATTTCTTACTTGTTTATTTTGTGTTAAAATATTATGCTCATGTAAGAAACATTTAAAAATATTTAAAAATCGTGTTAATAAGCTCGTGTATAGATGTTTTACCCTGGAATTATAAATATACATTATGTGTAACTTAAATGTCATGCTTTTCTCCCCAGGCCTCCACTGAATATGTTTTTTTGTCCAGTCAGACTTCTCCCAGTTAACAAAGACACATTAATAAATAAGTAATGGTTTATGTGCTGATTTGAAAGACTGTCACGCTCACATAGTTCATACAGTTATGTGAAATGCATGGCCACATACTTGTTAGTGAGTCGGTGGCCAGTCTGCCTGTTTCTCTCTCTCTCTTACAGTTTATTGAAATCTGGAACACAGTTATGCTGGTCCTCATTATCTGGTACAGCTTAATGCTGACTGCCTCTCTTTCTGTAATGCACACAGATACAGGCACAGACACAACTTGTTTTTTTTCCTTCCATGTGCTTCTGCAATGCAGAAATATACAAACACATGTACACCTTTTTGACACCGTTTTGTTTTTTTTTTGTTCTGTGTGCCTCGGATTATTAGCTAGAAGACTTCTAAATCTCCAAGTGCTATGTGAGCATACTGGTGTTATTTAGAATATACTGCATATGGGGTGATTTGTGTAAACCTGTCAATGGTTCATGTATAGCCTGACAATGGACTTTAGCTGAAAGTTAATTGCATCAGTGAGACTGAGATGGGGCAGCTCCAATGTGCGTTGTCTATACTGCCACAGCCAATTTTTGAACTAATGTTGCATTTCTGTTATCTGTGTATTGAGTCCCAGCTGTTGTGTAAATCAACAATATCAAATGATGTTTTTCAAAATACACAGATTTGCTCATCGGTCCTTTCTCAGTTTTACTTCTTTTCTCTGTTTCTCCTTCTTTTTGAATAAAAGGCCATCATTTGTCTGTACAAATGAAGGGAAATTATGTAAAACAGCCCAATGCATCCTAATAAATGACTCAGTAATGCAATGAAAACATGTTTACCTTGATCATGAAAATATCAACTACCTAATACCTGACATACAACAGAAAAACAGCATTGCTGTAATGTGAGGGGTCATAACACTGAAAATGGGCATATCTGTAAATATAGAAAAATTTCTAAAAGTGAATTTGTAGCCTCTGTGGTTTTAAAGTGTAGTAATGTTTGTTTCTTTTTTGTACTCCGGGTTAGAAGCGATATGACTTAGAAAACTTAAACATGTGCATCCGTAAGTTATCAAAACAAGTTTTGATTGTTATTTTACTCCTTTAAAAAGAAATTCTGTCCTAGGTGTTGTGGGAAGCCCTACAAACAGCCCCCCCCCCCATACAATTTATATATTGAAATTACAGGTAGCACAACAGATGGAACAGGGTAGGAAGCTGACATTTAAAAAAGTAGAGTTGTGTAAGCAAACTTACCATAACAGTAGATGATCAAATAATCACTGTTGCAGTATCTTAAGCTATATATGGGCTATATCTTTCATATGATATAACAACCAGCTGCTTCCAAAGCTTCAGGGCACCTTCCATGTGTCCAAACCATTAGTTGGGTCAAGCCAAGCTGACTAAAACCACAGGTTTCAGAGCTTTCATATCAACAGAGATACAGAGGCTAAGCACTGAGAAGTTGTTGCTAGGAACAACAAATAATAAATGTCTGCACTCTGGCATAAAATACCAAACCAAAAAAAAAAAAAAAAGAACAAGGAGAGGAAGAAAGGGAGGGAGCAGCTACTGCAGAAGTGATTTTTCAAACATGTGTTGTGGTAAGTTTTCTTACACAGTTATACTATAGGGTTCATAGTGATCACTGCTACAGTAGCCTAAACTACATGGCTAGATTAGCATAGAATAACTGGGAGGTGGAAGAAGAAGGGTACAGGACCCACTGGAGAGTGGACCTAGCAAAGCCTGACCTAGACCTGGGGAAACAATATACCTTGCATTGCTTTTTAAAAGTATGTACAAAGGACCAAGCTACTGCTTCTAGAATACTTCAAGAGTCCAGTCCTTTCCAAAAAGCCTAAGATGTAGCCAAGGCCCTGGTAGAATGAGCCTTGATCCTGCCAATAGATTTGTTGTCATGGGACTGACAAAAGATAATAACCTGAACCAACCATTTGGAAATGTCTGCCTTGACACAGATTGACACTTCTTCTTACCATCACAAGAAATGAACAAATGATCTGAAATTCTGAAAGATTTCCTTCTGTCAAGATAGTACCTGAGCTGTCTGTGGACATTCAAGGTATGAAGTATCCTTTCTCCCTAATTTTGGGGTTCAGGAAAGTACACAGGGCGATTGATAATTTGGCTTAAAGTAAAATGTGGATACCACTTTAGGCATAAAAGATTAGTTCTCAAGAAAACTCTGTCTCTGTGGAAAACGAGATAAGGTTGACATACTCAGAAGTACACATGTTCTCAAGCTGCTAAAGAGTTATCTTATAAGTGGCTACTAAATTCCCTTCTTTGAAAAAAGTACACTGATAACACTATCATTTATGTGGAGCTGAAATGACTTCTGATTATGTAGGGTAAAAATCTCAGAAATCTCCTGGTCTTAATCCTTTATTTATAGCACCAATTTAAAATGCACAAAAATGAAAGTGCTTTGACATGCACATAGTCCAGAGTCTGGTTCAAAGGAATGAATGTGTGTTCCTCAGGTAAGCAAAGCCATGATAGTGCTAGTTCAAATGACAATTATTGATGAAGAGGTTTTGGACAGTAAGACTGCTTTGGGACATTTTGAGTGTGGGGAGATTTCAGTATGTTTTAAATTCTGTAAGAATGGGCAAGAATTAGAATTCTTTTCACATTGACACTGTTGGACAGGTTGCATGCTCATACCTATCACTAGAGGAGCTGGCATTGAAGGAATGCATGTGCTCTGTCCTTACATTTAGTACTTACTTGTGAGGGTACAAATGAACGGCAGGAAGAACTGAAAATGGCTGAAGAAATTAGAGTAATATGAGTGCAACAAGCTATAAGGAAAATTATGTTTTTAATTAAAACAGAGAGGATCACCAGTATCTCACATGCCATCTAGTGCTGTAAAGTAGGGGTCTATATTATAACATCAAATTTTATAAAGTTTGAATGTTATAATATCAAAACAGTTTTGTCGGATGCTGAAAACAGCGAAGGTGCAGGACACCGAATTCTTTCCCAGGGAAAGAATTTGGTGGGCCGTTGCTGTGGCTTCACTGTTTTCAGCTTTTGATATGTTGGAGCGTTATGGGTCGGGTTGAGTTAAGTGTGCGATTGTGTGTAGGTTAGGGTTAGGGGGTGGATTAGGTGAGTTAGGGTTAGGGAGCGGGTCAGGTAAGTGTGTGATTGTGTGTAGGTTAGGTTAGGGGTCGGGTTAGGTGAGTTAGGGTTAGGGCACGGGTGAGGTGAGTGTGCGATAGTGACGGACCTTAGGCTTAGGGTCGGGTTAAGGTAAGTGGATAGCTAGTAGTGTATGTAAAGTTTAGTTTAGGTGTAGGATTTTAAGTGTATGTGTGTTGCTTGCTGTTTTTTGTGTGTGTTTGTGTTTTGTGTATGTTTCTCGGAATAGCGATTTTTTCCTTCGGAAAAAAATTGCTTTTCTGACTGTTCAATGTTTGTGGATTTCGATGTTTAGGGTTCTATATTATAACATTCGATCTTTGTAGATTTCGATGTTATAATATAGACCCGTAAAGTAGATAATTAAAAGAAAGAAATTATGCACTTTGTTATATTTTTATGTACAGATGCACATGAACAAAGAAGGCAGAAGATAGATGTAGGAAGCTTGTTTATCCTGTCTTAGTGTATTGTAGTTGTTCTCAAATCTCCAACTAATTTTAAAACAACTGAAATGGGCAGATAAACCTGTGAAGATAGGTGAAGGCTGCTCACCTAGCCAGATAGAATTTTGTAGATAATTCTGTCATTTGTAAATATTAATGTAAGCCACAGACTTGTTCTCTTAAATGTGAAAAGACTTCATTGGATATTAAACTGTAAAAATGTAACAACAGTGCACTCTGCTGTAAGAAAGCTGATTCAAGCATTTTATGACTGTCTTTGATGTCAAAATTCGGAGCCGATAAGTCTAGAGGGAGGCATCCTGCCTATTGTTTTAAGACCAGAGTTAATGGCTAGAATTTGCATATATAAATGTCATTTATTACTCTAGTTTCTGACCAGGTGTAAAGAATGTAAATGTGACCAGGTGTAAAGAATGTAAATGTAGATTCTGTTAGCCTGGGAACACCAGAGAAGTGTGAAGAATGATGTCATGTGAAGCAGCTCTGTGTTATCAATTTAAAGAGAGAGAGTCAGAAAGCTCAGAGCATTTTGTCTTGAGAACATCCATCACCAGCACTGCTTTGCTGTATATGTAAGTTATTTAGAACTGTGCTGTTTCTTAGATATAGCTAGGAAATAGGAAGATTAGACTAGTTTGTTTTTCTGTGATGTCAAAACTTATCTACGGTATTGTTTTAAGTATTTCTCTGTGCTCTCTGAACTCTTGACTAGCACTGTGTAGTAAGAAGTATTGTCTTGTGTTTTTATTATTATTATTAAATATTTTTAAACCTTTCAACTGTGGCTTCATGTAGAGATAATTTAAGCTCTAAGAGTACATTGCATGTGTATAGTGATACTGTACCAATTCACTGTAATAAGCCTTGACTGTTAAGTCACACTTACCATATGGATAATAATATTGCACAGTAATAATTGGAAACCCGTTTAATGGCCTTTGAGTAGCTGATAAATATTAGGTGGGTGGTGGCAGTGATTTCTACTGTATAGTCTCGGTAAAAGGGGCAGAGCTGTAGAACCTGTGCCAGCCTTCCCCAGGAGTGTCTGTGTGGTTGTATAAACTCTTATCTCAAAATGTGTGTGTGTGTCAGCTTCTTGGGCAGGAACATGAAGCATTGGTTGGACAGAGAGGGTGCTGGAGGTTTTAGCTTGCCCAGCTGGCTGAGATCTGTATCCTATAGTTGTGCCAGTGGGGAGTCTTATTGAGGACCTGGAGAGAAACGGAGAAACCAGCCCCAGACTCACTGTGATCTCTGTGTGCTCTTAAGGGAAATTGTACTTTACTGTGTGTGTATTTATTATCCTTTCCCTATATGGACGCCTCTCACTGGTGTTAGTGGTGATGATTAAGGCTACTTGATTGCTGGCCAATGTCCGGGCATCACATATTAATTGTTTAGCAGTGGTAGGATATCCACACACATATTAATTGGTTGGCAAATACTAATTGGCTTGTAGTGGTGTGAGTAGAGTGAATTCCTGTAGCTTGTGTACAGTGATCACTGAAGGTGTTTTTGTACTCTTAGTCAGCCACACAATGAATACTCAGAGTTCAAATCACAATTGTTTTATTTCTTTTGTTTGCTTAGTTAGTCAGGGAGAGTGGGCAGCATGTCAGCAGAGGAGTACAGAAAGCTGATAAGGAGCCAGCTGACTGTGATGTGCCAAGCTAGGGGACTGCTGCATGGAAACCTGACTAAGGCAGACATGATTGCAGCTTTGGTTACAGCTGCATCAGAAAACAGAATCCAGCAGGATGATCAGACTGGCAGTAGAGATGTACCACCCTCAGAAAAAGGACAGCTCAACCTTTCTGCAGAGGACTTAAAAATCCATCTGAAGCTAAAGACACTTGAGTTGGAGGCCAGGCATTTGGAAATGGAAGCAGCTGAGAGACTGAGAACTCTACAGGCTAAGGAGAATGAGAAACTGCTACACTTGGAAGCTGAAGAAAAGGAGAGGCAGAGGCAGCATGAGGAGGAGATGCTGACTCTTCACCAGAGTCACGGAGGTAATGGGGAAGGGAGTAACTGGATTAAATGTCAGTAAATTTCTTCCGCAGTTTGAAGAGGGGGATAATTTTGATGATTTCATTCATATGTTTGAGAGGGTATGTGAACAGTATGATGTTGACCAAAGGCTCTGGGTATGGTTCCTGACTTCCATATTCCATGGTAAAGCTGTAACTCTGTTGCATAAACATGCTGATTGTGAATATTTTGATTATACTGCTGTTAAAAATCACTTGTTAGAATGTGTCAAGCTAACATCTGAAATGTATAGGAAAAAGTTTCATGAGCATGGACACAAGGCAAATGAAAGTGTGTGTGGATATGTTGCTGAACTGAGCCCTTATTTTCATAGGTGGGTGAGTGGATGTCAGGTCACCACTTTTGAAGGGCTGGCAGACCTTTTGGTGAAGGAACAAGCCCTTAGCACTTTGCCTGAGGACATGAGGATCTGGTTATCTGATAGACAATGTACTGCTTCTGATGATTTGGGGAAGAAGGGAGACCTATACCTAGCAAGCAGGGCATTTCTGTACAGGAAAGGCATCCCTAGTACTTCTCATGGGTCTAAAGGAACCCATGGTGGGCAGCACAGACTGCCCCAACAGAATCTGCCAATAGCAGGGGAACCCACTACTCCTGGTACACGTCCAGGACCATGGGTTAAATGTTTTGAATGCAATCAGTGGGGCCATGTGGCATACAGATGTCCACAGAAGCAAGGTGGGGAACAAAAGGTGAGAAAGCCAGTGTGTGGGAAAGACAAAATGCCAATAGCAAGTTGTCTTGAGACAACAGAAGTACTGAATTACCATCCTGCAGATGTCCTGATAGGGAAGGATTTGGATGAGGCAGTACCATGTGCTTATGCAGTTACATGCAGTCAGGCTACGAGACAAGCATGTGGGCCTTGTAGCCTGGGGGAGACCCAGACAGACTGCATACTTGCAGCCAGGACTGGTGAGGTGGTTACTTTAGGGAGGGCGCTACTCTGTAGCAGTCTGACTGAAGGTGAGCCACAGCTGCTTGTGGATACTGATATTCCATTTGACAGAGGGACTGCAAAGGTAGAGGTGTGTAGTAGTACCCAGACTGAAAGTGAGGCACCACTGTCAGAGGATGCCAGACTTCATGTGGAAGGGAAGCTGGGAAGGGTTACAAAGAGAGTTGAGACAGGCTCAGCTCTCAGACCCTACATTACAAGGCCTGAGGCAGGTAGCTAGGGAAGTACCTTATTCTCAAGGGAAGGGGGAATCTGTATACTGGGACAAAGGTTTACTGTATAGAGTGTGGACCCCTAAGGGAGGGCTAAAAGCTGAGAGGGTAGAGCAGTTGGTAGTGCCTAGAGCCTACTGTCTAGCTCTTCTAGCCATAGCCCATGATATTCCCTTTGCAGGTCATATGGGCATAAAACATAGAAATAGACATATTATGCAGAACGTCTATTGGCCTGGAATTTCCAGAGATGTAACAGGTACTGCAGGACCTGTGAGCAGTGCCAAAAGCTAGGCACATCAGGAGACAAGGAGAGAGCTCCTTTGATGCTTTTGCCTGTGATTGAGGGGCTATTCAGAGGGTAGCTATGGGCATTGTGGGGCCTCTGAGTACCCCAAGTTCCACAGGGAAAAAGTATATCCTAGTGGTAGTAGATTATGTTGCAAGATACCCTGAGACAGTGGCTTTGTCCTCCATTGAGGCAGAAAAGGTGCAGATACTCTGTTAGAGACTTTCAGCAGGATAGGTTTGCCAAAAGAAATACTGACTGATAGAGGTGCCAATTTCATGTCAGACCTGCTGGCTTGTCTGTGGAAGTACTGTGGGGTGAAGCACCTGAAGACCACCCCATACTATCTGCAGACTAATTGCCTTGTTGAGAGGTTAAACTGTACAATCAAGTCCATGCTACAGGCATTTGCAGACCAGTTTAAGAGGGAGTGGGACACATATTTTCCCCGTCTGTTGTTTGCTTACAGAGAGGTTCCCCAGGAATCCACAGGATTTTTCACCCTTTGAGTTGCTGTATGGGCATACGGTGAGGGGACCTCTAGATTTAATTCAAGATGAGTGGGAAGGTGAGTATGAACCTCACAAGGAGTCTGTTGTGGCATATGTCCTAAAACCTCAGGACAAGGCTCAGGGAACTCATGGGCTTGGCCCAGCAAAACCTGGCAGAAGCCCAACAACAGAAAAAGGTGTGGTATGACAGGAATGCTCAAGCTAGAGAGTATTCTGTGGGGCAGCAGGTAATGGATCTCATTTCTGTCAGACTCAACAATCTACAAGCAGCTTGGGAGGGACAGACACCTCAGTGGAAGGGGTAGCAATATCTCAGCAGCTATCTCCTACCCAAGTTTGAGAAATCTGAGCAGGGTTACAGGGGTTTGGGGACATGTTCACTGAGAAACCAGGGGGTACAACCCAGGGTGGATACAGGACCCCAAAGACCATAAGGGTTTACCTTATAGGTTACCTGAGAGAGTCAAATAAACTCTGAGGGAGGAGATGCAGGAGATGTTGGAAATAGGGGTGATTTAAGAGTCCAACAGTGCCTGGGCCTCCCCAGTGGTGCTAGTGCCAAAGAAGGGTGACAGCACCAAGTTCTGTGTGGACTACAAGAAAATTAAATAGTCACACAGTGTCAGATGCTTACCTTATGCCTAGGACAGATGAGGCCCTAAAGCAGCTGGGTGAGGCTAAGTATCATACAACCATTGATCTTACTAAGGGTTACTGGCAGGTACCCTTGACTCCCAGTGCTAGAGAGAGGTCAGCCTTTGTGACTCCTTTTGGCTTGTATGAGTTCACAAAGATGCCCTTTGGGATGAAAAATCTCCCAGTGACTTTCCAGAGGCTGGTAGATCATATACTAGCAGAAGCAGGAGGGTTTGCCCTTGCTTACCTAGATGATATGGCCATCTACAGCCATTCCTGACAAGAGCACCTTCAACATGTCAGGGAGGTACTGGGCAGATTACAGAGGGCAAGGATGACCATTAAGCCCAGCAAATGTCAGGTGGGTATGGCAGAGTTCTCCTACCTCGGACATAG
Source organism: Protopterus annectens (assembly GCF_019279795.1). Taxonomy (NCBI): domain Eukaryota; kingdom Metazoa; phylum Chordata; order Ceratodontiformes; family Protopteridae; genus Protopterus; species Protopterus annectens. The sequence continues at coordinate 431,932,176 of NC_056733.1, read as the reverse complement.
AGTGGGGAGTTGTAAGATCAGGCCAGAACTTGCCAAAGTAGAAGCCATTCAGGCATGGCCTGCATTTGCTACCAAAAAGCAGGTGAGGGCATTCTTAGGGACAGCAGGGTACTAGAAAAAGTGTGTCCCAAGTTATAGCACCATAGCTGCTCCCCTCACACACCTGACAAGGAAGAACAGAGCCAGCCAGCAAAATGCCAAGTTGCTAAGATGGAGCCTAGGGTTGCAAGCCTATGATATGCCAGTGCAGCACCACTGTGGGATTAGCAATACCAATGCAGATGGGCTCTCAAGACAGGGAATGGGGTAAGGTATACTCAGACAGACCTACCCTTTCAAGCAGTGTTTCTCAAGGGTGACTTGAAAAACTAGCTTAAGTTCTTCAGGGAGGGAGATGTGTGAAGATAGGTGAAGGCTGCTCGCCTAGCCAGATAGAATTTTGTAGATACTTCTGTCATTTGTAAATATTACTGTAAGCCACAGGCTTGTTCTCTTAAATGTGAAAAGACTGCATTGGATATTGAACTGCAAAAATATAACAACCATGCACTCTGCTGTAAGAAAGCTAAGTCAAGGATTTTATGACTGTCTTTGATGTCAAAATTCCGCGCCGATATTTCTAGATGGAGGCATCCTGCCCATTGTTTTAAGACCAGAGTTAATGGCTAGAATTTGCATGTATAAATGTCATTTATTGCTCTGGTTTCTGACCAGGTGTAAAGAATGTAAATGTAGTTTCTGTTAGCCTGGGAAAACCAGAGAAGTGTGAAGAATGATGTTATGTAAAGCAGCTCTGTGTTATCAATTTAAAGAGAGAGAATCAGAGAGCTCAGAGCGTTTTGTCTTGAGAACATCCAGCATCACCAGCACTGCTTTGTTCTACATGTAAGTTATTTAGAACTGTGTTTTCTCTTAGATATAGCTAGGAAATAGGAAGATTAGACTAGTTTGTTTTTCTATAATGTCAGAACTTTTCTATGGTATTATTTTAAGTATTTCTCTGTGATCTCTGAACTCTTGACTAGCACTGTGTAGTAAAAAGTATTGTCTTGTGTTTTTATTATTTATTATGAAATATTTTTAAATCTTTCAACTGTGGCTGCTTTATGTAGAGATAATTTAAGCTCTAAGAGTACATTGCATGTATATAGTCATACTGTACCAAGTCACTGTAATAAGCCTTGACTGTTCAGTCATACTTACCATTTGGATAATAATATTGCACATTAATAATTGGACACCCTTTCAGAAGGGCCTTTGTGTAGCTGATATTAGTGGGTGGTGGCAGCTGGTACTACCTTTTAGACTGGACTGTGTGGTTGTATATAACTCTTATATCAGTGTGTGTGTGTGTGTGTGTGTGTGTGTGTGTGTGTGTGTGTGTGTGTGTGTGTGTGTGAGCTACTTGGGCAGGGACACAAAGCACTGGTTAGACAGAGAGGTTGCTGGAGGTTTTAGCTTGCCCACTAGGCAGAGATCTGAACCCTATAGCTGTGCCAGTGGGGAGTCTTATTGGGGACCTGGAGAGAAAGGAAGGCTCATAGGTTCATAGGTTCATAGGTAAGTACTAGGCTATCTGCCCAAGGGCATTTATAAGCCTAGCCAGAATGTGTTGGCTTTCACCACCCCCTTAGATTAGTTCCCTGTGCCTCTGTCCAGCAGAACCATCAGTTCCCTGCACCACTGTCCAGCAGAACCATTAGTTCCCTGCACCACTGTCCAGCAGAGCCAGTGCAGTGATCCCTGGGGTACATTTTTTGTTTCCCATCCACCTGTCAAGGTTTCTCTTGAAGAGTGAAGAAACCAGCCCCAGACTGACTGTGATATCTGTGTGCTCTTAAGGGAAATTGGACTTTACTGCGTGTGTATTTTTTATCCTTTACCTATATGGATGTCCCTTACTGGTGTTAGTGGTGAGGATTGAGGCTCCTTGATTGCTGGGCCAGGGCACGGGTGTCACAAAACCAATACTATAAATTAGTTTATCAGGGCTTGCTGTATAGTTTTGTCAAGATACTACTGCAGGAACATAGTGAAATATGTTTTCTGCTCTTTAATTTTCCAGTGAAATCTACAATGCCATTAAACAATGAGATGCATTTTAGAGGTCAGAGTTTTACATATGTGAAGAAGACCTGCTATTCCCTCAACTGCTTTCAATTTCAGTTAAAAAAACAGTCAGGTGGGTGCTGAATGCCTAAGTTCAATTTGGTGCATTTTGCATGGATTATGTTTGTCATGATTGTTTCTCAATATGGCAAACAGACATAATCAGCATTCAAGTTCTGTCAACACATTATGAATTCTGTTGCATGGACTCCAGCTGATGGATGCCTAGGCTCTGCCTCTCCTCTGGGCTTTAGCAGTGCACAAGAATGACAAGATACCGATGCTAAACAGTCACGCTGCTGCTTTGCAATGTGACTATAATAGGAGCTGACAAGCTGTGCTGATGATGCATCTGGGGCAGACAGATGGGTTTCTTCTGTCATTTGCATGTCCATTAGGTGAGAGTATTTGATCTGCTTCGTTTGGAAAAATTTGTTCAATGCATCACTCACTTGTCAAGAGACATTTTGTCCCAAGATCACCACTGTTGGAGTAGATCTGCACCACATGCATTTTTACTGCTTAAAGTATACAATGCTTCTTGTATTATTTTAGAATCAAATGGCATCTGACTGCTAAAATAATCAAAATGCAGGCTACCAGCAGTAAATATAATATTTGTTTATTATTAAAATTCTGCTTCTTTATACATATTATCTTTATTGTTAGGATGAAATACCTCAGCCTTTCATTTAGTTTGCCTGTAAATGAAAAAATATATTTTTCTCTCGTTGTAGCATATAATCAGTACGCTTGATCAATGTCTTGTGAGATCATGCCTAGTCTATGATACATACATGGAATTAAACTGTGAAATTGATACATACATTATGAAGAAGCCCTTTCATTTCACACACACAAACCCAAACAAATGTACATTACATAGATGTATAACTGCAGCAAATCTATGCAGTGCCATACTGAATTCATTGCTCTGCATGCCTTACAGATTGTTTCCAAACAACACCTTGCACTAAAATGAGCTTAGCAGAACATATACATCATTTTAATATTATTTTGCAATCCCATCTTAAAGTTAGTGGTGCATGATTCCAGATTTCACACCGGTACATAAAGAATTTTACAAATTTTGTCCTATTGCAGGAGTGGTGCAATAGATAAGAGTGCCAGTTCCCTGCAAGACCCACTGAAGTGCTCTAAGAGAATGAAGGAGAAGCAACCACTTTTCCTTTGGAATGAACCATGAAACACTGTTTACTGATCATTTTGTCAATGCTAGTACTTTTATACTGAATTTTAAGAGACTTATTTATTCTGCTATCTTCTCCACGTTCCTGACTCTGTTACCATGGTATACCTCTTAAAGGGTGATAACATCTGTTCATGTTTCATAAATTCTAAGTGAGACACTAACTTCAGTTTCAAATAAGTGCTTTATTTGTCTGTCTTAAGTAGCCTCTTTATTCTAACCACAGAGTATCAATATAATCATAAACTGATTAATGGTAACCACACAAGTAAAGGTGAAGGGTTATTTTTAATTTGTTTCTCTTAGGTTCAAGAGTTGCATTATTACATTACTGGCTTACTGTCCTTCAAGAAGTGAGTGAATTTTTAGTACATGTATAGTTGTTTCTTTTTCAAAGAGGTGAATGAAATGTTTTTTCAATGTTAGAAAAAGTGAGTACCAAAGTCCACCCATATTTTGTGTAACATATCCCTTATTTCAGTATTACTATTCAATAATAGCGATTTAATAAGGGATGATATGTCCTAGTATTTTGTATTATTCAGCTACTCCAGACAAAAACTTTGAAACAAAACCTTGCCAGTGAATGTGTCGAAGGCAGGACAGACATCGCTCTGCCGTTCCATGATATGTTACAAAATGAAAAAAAAAATTACCACTAGATATTTGCATTTTTTGCCAGGTTTTTTTTTCTAAGCCCCATATTTTTCTTTAGGAACTTCTGGACTGTTTCCAAATTGAGTGTTTAGCTTTAATATTGGAGAAAAGGGCATTATATTTAATTATATTGTGAAGTAATGAGACATATAAGAAATCTATGATTCCCTTCAATTAGACCTGGTTTTGTGTAATTCACATGATTTGGTTATACATGGCTTTGGGTATCTACACCTTACAAATAACTGGGTTAAAGAAAATGATTGTAAACTAAATGCTAAGGAATGTAGTACTCTTAAATTTACAAAACAAAACTACTTCAATGACCTATAGTACAGCAAAGATACCAACTTTCTCCAGATTCATTCAGTGATCAGAGTTCTTGCTAACTTCATTGACAATTCCTGGTCCTTTGATCATCATGTTGTAGCAGTAGTAAGGAAATCCTCTAGTTTGGAATAGATAACAATCAAAAGCGTGCCACATGTATCAATCACCATCATTACCATCATCATTCTTTACTCATCACATATAAGACTAATTATTGAAGACAATGCCCACTTTGGCATGTATTTGTCCAAATACAAAATACAATGGAAAAAGACCCCAGAAATTCCTGTCTAAAAAAATCACAGGTTTGAAGACTCTTAGACACCAAATCACACAGAGTCCATGCACCACTGAGTATGCACAATCCCCCCCCCCCCCACAGAAAGGGAAATTGTCCTTGGCCCTTCACTACTCTCCCTCCACCTGTCTCTCTACAAGTGATGGGCCACTAATTAAACCCTGGTTGCCTGGGTTGCAGTAGGGCCTCCATCTATGTCAACCATGGATATAAGTAATTATAGAGGATTTAAGTTACATCACAATTACAAAGTAATACTTGAATGCAAGAAATGAAAGGAATTCCTTATAATTAAAAAACATTTTTTTGCTTAGAAGAGAAGTTTGCAAACTGGCTTGAAACATTCTGATCTACTTGGGTGATAGACTTTTAATAGGAGGTAATAGTGTCTGTTTTCCATTGGGCAGGGATAATTGCATCTGGAAAGGATATGTTGCATATAAAAGCAAGGGGAGTGGAAATGCAAGAAGATGTTTTTTCACAGAATAGTTTTAAAAGTAGTTTATAGATAGAAAAAGCAGTGTTAACTAAGAAACTGAATATTGTGAGGAATGTGGTCACTATCTGGATTGCATGGAAATGGTACTTGTAAACACTGCTACACTGTGGTACCGAATATGCTGGTAGGCTCTTTGGTCTTCAAACATCATGTGAACTAACAGAGCTAACACTTTAAACTTTGTTTAAGGATATAGTAAGTATGTATCCTGTGATAAAGAGTGACATGTAATAGGTGTCATACATGCCTTCTTAGCTGTTCAGGACTTGTAAAGTTATTACAGAATATGTCTGTGAGTATGTTAGCTATGGGTTGATTTATGTAGGTCCTGTGATATTTACACCCTATGTATACACTGTGGTGCCCATTTAGTATTCAGCAAGTACCCTAACACTGTGCTGCATGATGCTCTTGCATGAAGACATGCATCACTGTATAGGGCTGACCCTGTGGTCATTCTGATTGTGAATGAGGCAGTCCATGGGAGAGGTATATGTATATTAGCTATACGCTGTCTCACCCAGAGCTGTCTCCAGGATGGTATCTATATGATAAGCAATTCAAGAAATTGTTCAGCAGTGTAGAACAGTATGGTCATCCCCACCACTTTGTGGTACCAGACATGGCCAAAAGGCCTTGTTCAACTACCCATCATGACATTTGTATGGGGATCGGGGGAGGGAGAACCACTAGCCAACAGGGATTATGCTAAAGACATGTGCTGTAATGACATGTAAAACAATCCTAGGATTGGAGGTTGGGTGGAACACTAGCCATCAAGGACTACTTAACAGTAAAGTACCATAATGGCGTCAACTTAAGGTGGGGACTGTGGGCACGAGAATCCTGGGAGGGCAGACAGGTCAGGGACAGGTACAGGGAGTGTGGTGCTTACATGTGTGTGTGTGTGTCTGTGTGTGTGTGTGTGTGTGTGTGTGTGTGTGTGTGTGTGTGTGTGTGTGTGTGTGTGTGTGTGTGTGTGTGTGTGTGTGTGTATGTGTGTGTGTGATTTTTGTTTTGTGCATGTATATGTGAGAGTGTTTTTTTTTTGGGTGGAATGTGAACACCTACATGAACAGTGTACTACTGCATGGTGCGCATCAGAAATTTTCTGCTCATCATGGTAGTAACTGTGATTTAGAGAGATGCAAATTATCCAGTAATAAGGTCGTACCATATCATGGTTAACATGTCTCTGAATCACAAAGTGAGTGGGGCCAAATTCCTAGGATTATCTTATGCTTAGCGAATATCTTGTTATTTCTTTTCATTAAGTTGAATAAGTGTTAGTGTCTCTGACTTTGATTAAATAATTATAGAAAGCCTTATTATTTCCTTTATCATTAGTGACCAACAAGTCTCCTTGCTGATATGTGATTATTTTATTTATTTATTTAATTGTTGGCATTTGGTTACAGGGTTAGCCTGACTGGGCTTAAAATACCATTTTTCAATGGAGGTCCATGGAAAAAAGCTCCAGTACAAAAATACAATTAATAATTACACATATATATTCAGAGTTATAGGACAACACACAGAGTCATGAAAGATAACAGTACAAAGAGTAAAAGAAAGAAAGACTTTTATATAGTGCTGTACAATACCATTTTAAAACGACAATGCAATGTGATGTAATTTTGTGATAATATATTGTAACACTGGAATGATGGAGCTATAACTATTGTAAGTTATAAGGAAAACAAGAATGTGGTATAAAATATAAGGTGAAATAAACTTGGAGTTATTACTGCAGTATATAAACAGTTAGAAGAAGGGAAGGTGAAGTAAAGAACAGAAAAAAAATAAAACAGAAAAGACAAATGCTGAGTGGGAGAAAAGGAAAAAAAATGAAGATCAGAAGCAGTAAGTGGTATGGATAAGAGGAAGAATTGTTTTATATTGTATAAGGATGTAATGTGAAAAAAAAAGTAGAGACATGAAAATGCTTAGTGATTACTTAGCAAAATTTATTTTTAGATTTCTTTCACTTTTGTGTACTTCCAAAATGTGAAGTTTTTTGATATTCCATGGTATATCTTTCTGCAAAGTTTATTAAATGTATAATTTTGATCATTAATGGTTTACCTCTAAATTTATATATATATATATATATATATATGTGTGTGTGTGTGTGTGTGTGTGTGTGTGTGTGTGTGTGTGTGTGTGTGTGTATCATATGTAGATGTGAGTTTTGGTACAGGAGATATTTGCTGTCATTTCTTCTGCTTGGGGGCATACTAAAGAACATTTTCCAACATGTTCAATTGCTTTTCTATAGAATATTGATTGTGCTGTAACATCTGTTTTAGAATGCCAACCCACACAGATTTGTAAATCTTACAGGCCAACATACTCATCATCTTGAGCTAGTAACACCTGTCAATTCTCTTTCTATCATCAGAAGGACCACTACTGGCCTATATGCTGCAAAATGTTTTATACAATGAATTCTGCACAAGTTGTCTATCAAATTATATCACGATAATTCCAAACACTACCTAATAATCACTCTCCAGTTCCATATTTTTATTATTTCTCAATTTCACAATCAGTACCACACAATAAACATTCTCAACGCATGGAATGGCCATGTAGACTTTAACACTAGCAAATATATGAAATCAGCTTACTACATGCTACTTAAAGCCTCCATAATGGAATATCTTAAAGATTTTTCAAGGTGTTTCAGCTTCAAGAGCAGCTCCAACTAACTTTTTCACCTAGTTAAGAATCCTGTCCTTCTCCTTCTTTCTCAAACTCTTTACTTTTTGATAAGTACTATTTTTCCTCTATTTCCTCTATACTTGCTTCTTTCACAACCTGCTGTTGAACATATGCATTCTAAATATTATACTGACTGCGTTTGAACATCTTTACAAATCTGGTGCTTCAGTAAGTACCAAATGATGTAATCAGACACTTACTACCTGCTAGCACCACTTAACTAAACATCCCCGGGATTCAGCAAGCTAAAATCCCATCTCTGAATAGTGGCATGGCCCAAACATGGATTTTGGAGCTTGTGAGATTCAGTAAACCAGGCTGGGGGTGTGCACAAGCCTGGCTCCACTATTCTGGCATGGACACTACTGAATAATGCTAATTACCTCATTTGCTGGTGAAAACCATGCAACTGAGGTAAATTAGTGATTCAGTAAGCAGGCAGGAATCCGTGCCAGAATAGTGTCCGATGCAGAAATGTATTCAGCTACTAGCCGAATACATTTCTGCAAATATCAAACCGGATGCATGACAGCTAAAAGTAAACATGTATTATAATCATTAGGTATGCCAATGGCCAAAAAGATGGTCACTGACATGGAAAAGAGTTGCAAAAATATAAAAATCAAAGTTTTTTTTTTTTTGGCCGATTTTGACAGTTTAATCATAGGGCAGTGGTGCGCAAACAGGAATGAAAATAAATACGAAAAGACAATTTTAAGTGAAATCTGTATTTTGACATTATAGTCTATGGCATGCAGAATCAAAACAATAACAGGGAACAGGAGAAAGGCTGCGATGTAGTAATGTATCAAGGGTGTAAGGCAGTAGGGTATGCAAATGAGCAAAATTTACTGAATCACAAAGTAGGAGACCATGTCCGAATGCACCTAACCATGTAGGAACGATAATTCTGCAGTTTAAGCAGGAGAAGCAGTCGATATGTAAAGGGTGTGTGTCATGCTTGGTGTAAACCATTTGAGCTTAGCGAATCACAGCTAAGCAAGGGTGTGTGTCAGGGCTGTATTGATTTATTTCATGAAATGAAGAGCATGTTCGTGTCCAGGGGCGGGCCATTTCTACTGCAAAGTGTTTACTTTAGCTAAACATGTTTGTACAGTATGCACCAGGTCTAAAACAAACAAACAAAAAAAAAAAACGGAAATAGCAAGGCTGTTTACTTTTGGGCAGCGGGTTTGCATGACTTGGCTCGAGGCTTAAAGGAGGCGGAAATGGGAAGGGGGAAAAAAAAGGAAATAGCAGAATAAAAGCAATCAAGTACAAATAAAATAACTAGCAGGTGGAATTTATTATAGCCAGCCAATCATACAGAACAGCATCTGCAGCACAACAGTATAAACTGTGCAAACACCTTTCAGTCTGTTCGCCACCGCACAAGGAAAAGAAGCCAGTGTTTAGCTTTATAATTTATTAAAATTATATTCCAGTCCAGTAGTAGATCCACAATGTAGTCCCACAAAACAGGTAAAATAAAAATAAGTACACACTGGGGCCAATAAAATCTGGTTAGCTGGAAATACAGAGCATAAAATGCAGACTCCTCTAGCTCCTTGGCTCTTCAGCCTTTACAGAGTATAACCCTATTTCACATATTCTATCTTTAAATAGCATGATTACAAACAATTAACCAATCACAGACTTAAAATAATTAAAGAAAACATTTCCAATGACATTCTTGATTCATTCCATATGGAATTTGTGTTAAACTTCAGAATTAAAGTAGATTCTAACTTCCAAAGTTGTCTCTTAATATCAAAGTCATACATTTGTTGTACTTGTCCCAAAATTGTAGCTTGTAAGCCTTGTATATTTCCACTGTGACATTCTTTAAAATGTAATGCAACAGGACTTTCTTCTTACATACAGACAGCATCTGCAGCACAACAGTATAAACTGTGCAAACACCTTTCAGTCTGTTTCTTTCCCACAAACTGTGCACCATTGGTGTACACACTCAGGGGGAATTTTAACTGACAAATTGTTAGGGGCTACTGTTGCTTTTAAACATCAGTATGTGCTAGAGGCTGAGGGCAGTGAGGAGGATAATGCTGGCAACCACCCCAGATTGAGGAGGAGGAGAAGAGTGTTCAGACCCAGGGTGACCTACCAGGGAATACATGATCTGGAGATAGAGCGCTACAGGGGGGACAGGGACATACTTCAGCAACTCTGCAAGCTGTGCCAGCCTCACGTCAGACCCAGAGCCAACAGAGGGGAACCCCTCCCAGTGGATACCAAGGTATGTGTAGCCTTAAGAATACTAGCTACGCTACAGGTACTTTCCAAAGACCTACTGGGGACATCACGGGGGTGTTACATGCAACTGCATCCAGGGTACTCCACCAGTTCCTGAATGCCATGCTACCACATGCCAGTGAGCACATTACTTCCCCAGCACCCGTGAGGAGTGGACCAGCAGTATGCACCTCTTCCACCATGTAGGAGACTATCCAGCAGTACTGGGTGTCATAGACTGTGCACACATCCACATCATAGCACCACCCGGGGAGCAGGGTAGGGTCTACTTAAACCGCAAGTGCTTCCACTCCATCAACTGCCAAGTCATGTGCAATGCCCAGGGCATTATCATGAATGTGTATGCTGGCAGCTCTGGAAGCTATCACAACTCCCACATCTGGCATTCTTCACATCTGTATCAGAGATTTGCCAGTGGGGACATCCTGTATCTCTATCTGGTGGCGAATGCTGGCTATGCACTGGGGTCATGGATGATGACACCCATCTGAAATGCACACCCATCCACTCAAGAATGCCATAATGAGGCACACGCACAAACCAGGATCATTACAGAGTGTCTGTTTGGGATGCTCAAGTCATGGTCCTGCTGGCTTGACATATCTGGTGGAGCCTTGCAGTACTCTCCAGCCACATGTGCACACATGTTCATAGTATGTACCATGCTACACAATATGTTACTGTAGAAACAGCTGCAGCAGGAACAGCACAGGGAAGGGCCACACAGCCTTCCACCATTGACAAGGTCCCCACAGGCACAGAGGGATTCGGAGGTGGATCCCCCTGAGATATCTTCTGTAGGCAGATGGAGGTGTGCCCAGTATGGCCTGGCCTTGGCAAAGAGGCATTGCATAGCACACACACTGACACTGTAGGCACCCAGGGACTGGCACCTCTCTCTGACTCGCACACACAGTAAATTGGATGACACACACATCACACTACCTGTAACTTTCCATGTATAGGCAGTGTACTGTGTGCATCCAACATAGGCAGCCCTCAAACACTGTCCACACAACTGTCACAGGCACAAGGTAAGTCAGTCTTCTTAACAATAAATGAATGTATCAGTATGTTCTGGTAGCATATCTATGGTATTGCTGCATCCATGCAATGGAATGGGGTGGCCGTCTGGGATAGCAGCAGACAACTGACAGCTATGTGGGACACCAGGAAATGTTTCCCCAATACTGGCCTCCCCACACTATGCCGTAGCACCCAAGGTGACAAATACCACTGCAGTATATGGGGGGGGGGCAGAAAACTGTGGCAAAATAGGTCACAGGCATGGATGTCTGTGTGGGGGTCACATACTCATATCCAGCCTCACCCAGCAAGTCAGCTGTAGAAAACCATAAGGAAATGTCTGGCAAAGGCCCACAAATGGTGACAATGATGAAATACCCCTCTACAGACTTACAAAGTGATATCACAGCAGGTCTTGCAGTTGCAGTAAGGCTCTGAAGGGTAAGAAGTCTGAAACTTGAATGTATGCCATTACAATCTGACCTGTGGTCTTTAGTGATATGCCTCTAGTCCCCAAGACAGGGCAGAATAGTATGCTAAAAGGAAAAAAATGTAAAGCAAATATCAGCACAGTCTGTGCAAATGTGTACAGTTGACAGGTGTGCCCCCCCCCCATATTCCCATAGAAATGCAATAACATGTATGTTTGCAGGGAAATAGCGGCAGAGCACACATTGGCCAAGGCTGTCCTGATACACATGATAACTTGTTGCATGTCTACCATATGCAGGGTTTAGTGAGCTATGTATATGTGTGGTTAATACTGTCAGGATTTGGCCAGCATGCACTTCTGGCTGTTATGTTATATGGACTAGGTACAGTGCTGTGTTTGACAGGGCCATGTTCAGAGAACTGCATTGCGAACTATTATGCATGTCAGCTACACCTATGGTAGGAGATGTACACACTGTCTAGATGCCAGATGTCAATATCTGTTTATGCAGGAAAGCTGTACAGGTCATGGACAGGGGGCCACACATATGGACAGTACACAGCTTGGAGTAACCTACACAGTGCCTACCATACCTCTCAACTCTACAGACCTATTGCAGGATGTCCAGAGGTTTGAATCATTATTGTGGTCTGTATAACATGAAATAGTGGTTGCTTGGCAAGTCATTGGCAAATCACTCAACACTAAGGTTATAAAATAATGACAGATTCTAGTGTCAGACTCCAGACCCATAGAAACATGCATGCTAATGCATATCCTGTTACTGAATCACCTTTCTAGGTTTGTAAGGCCAATACCTAAAAGTGGTCCCTACATTTAGACCACCGTCCGCCAATCACTTATGGCTTTGTCCAGATGTCTGGCTCTCAGAAGTTGAGGTACCTGAAGATCAGTGTACTGCCAGTGTATAAAAGGCTGTCACCTTTCTGTGACAGCACAGACAACATGTCAGTGGCCAACAGCCATACCCCTGGAATGACACAGGTTGTTACAGAAGGAGCACAAGTATGCCTTGTATATCTGTTCTGCTTGTCCTAACATTGCATTTGCCTGCCAACTATTTGCCAAACAAGAAAGGGTCATGTCAAAACAACAATGGCAGACAGTGGGGAAGCAGACTTCAAACCCATAAGAGCATACAAGCAATTACCAGACTGGTCTCCCAACTGTCTATGTTTGGGTGAACACGATTAACACCCTGTCCCCATGTGTGGGACTTTGTCTGACTGTCATATTTTGGCCTGTGCAGATGTCAGTCTGTGATGGAATGACAGCTAGGCCCACATGTAGCCTCATAATAACATATAGCAACACAAACCATCTAAGGAACACAGCAAATGAAGTGGAGCAATGATGGACAACCTGCTAAATATCTACACTCAGAGGTGGGAAGTCCACAACCCTGTGTGCGATGTAATGGCATGTACCCCATCCACATCAGAATTACAAATACATAACAGTAGCCACTGCGCCAAAGCCTGTGACTGGACTACAGAAGGACAAAGAGACACACATAAGGGGAAGGGGAATCACTGGCCAGAGAAATGGAGAATGTGTACAGAACAGACTGTGCAGTAACATAGGTGCCATGCAGTGTAGGGGGTCAGTAAACATCACCTGCAAATACACAACACACACCTATGTAAGTGGAGGTCAACAACAAAACAAAACACAAACAATGGACACCTCAGAAACAAAATTACATGAGAACCCCACAAACCTACACACCACAGGCCATGTAGACTCCACACACAAGGGTCTTGCAAACAGTGAGGCCTTACCCCAATCCCCAAACATTTCCCTACACAGATAGGCTAACAGCACTGTCCCTCTACCCCGTTCCATACAGACTCTGCTGAGATGACCCTTGTCTGGCATACAAAGCAATCCAGACCCTGCCTTGATGGGAGGGACTGTAACACATCTGGAACTCAAGGCCCACTCCATCAACCTGTAGGTGCAGCATCACCCTGATCTGTGATATCAGTACGGCTTGTTGGTCTGACACATATGTGTTTCAATATCAAACAGAGGAGCCAGCAAACTATGGCAAATAAGTTTAATGTTTAAAATAACACATCAAGCATAGAAATAGAGAAAAAATAACAGACTGGTTTCGGCTATAAGATAGACATAGCCTTCATTAGTGCTATGCAAGACAAAACATCAATTGCTCCATTTTATAGTAGACGTAAATAAAGTGAAAGTTCATTGGCCATTCACAGATGCTCATTGAGAACTGGTGGGAATAATCCACCTAATTTGATGATCCATTTATTTTCTTTAGTATTAAGTATTGTATGCCATCTGGCTTTATTCTTCTTATTGCCCATAATTTTATCGATCACAATGAATCTGAAAAAAGCATTCTTATGTGTCATTGTATGTTTATAAAGGGCATTGAAAGGGTTTTTCCTTCTGATATCGCTAAGGTGCTCTGATATTCCCAGCCTTAGGGGCCTGGAGGTTTGACCTATGTAAAAGTCAGAACAGGTACATGTTGTGAGGTAGATGATCCAGTCTGTACTACAATTTGCAAAGAACCCAATGTCATAGTCATTCCCAGTGCTGTTACTAGTAAATTCTTTAGATTTGATAACATTCCTGCAATGGGTACAGTGACCACAGGGGACACAACCCACATGCAAATCACCAGTCAGGGTTTTCGGAGTGGATTCTGATTTAGTCCTAGAACTGTGTTTGTATTGGCTAAAGTGGGAGTCTAAATTCCTGCCTCTCTGAAATGAGAAAAAACAACTGTCCTGTAAGAATGTTGAAAGATTGGCATCCACTAAAAGAATGTTCCAGTGCCTTTGTACATTGTTTAATAGCAAATTAGTATTCCTCCCATATATAGTTACTAGACAAATACATGATTGATTCCCTGGTTTCTTCTCCTTACACCTCAAAAGGTCCTTCTTGTTGAGTGTGGATACCCAGTTGCTGGCACTAAGGATATTGCTCATTTTGTAGCCGCTGCCTCTGAATCTGGTTGTTAATACCTCTTTGAAATATTCATAGGTATCTGGATGTGAACATTTATGCTTCATCCTTAGGAACTGGGATTTCAGAATGTTCCTGGATATATGTGGTGGATGAAAACTGGAGCCATGGAGAAGAGAATTATATTGTGGGTATTTTCGATAAATCGCTGTTTCTAGAATATGGTCTGCATTCCTGGTCACCAGGACATCCAAATAGGTGATTTGTTGAAAACTATAATTAGCTGTGAATTGGATGCCCCATTTGTTATCACTGAGGTACCCCACAAACTCCATTAAATATACCCCATCAGATCTCCATACCATCCAGCAATTGTCAAGAAAGCATCTCCAAATGTCAATTTCATCTAAATAGATATTGTGTGTGTTGTCATAAATCAAAAATTCCTCCACATGCGCCATGAACATGTCAGCGTAAATGGGGGGAAAGATGCTCCCATTGCTGTCCCCTGGACCTGCCAATAACATTTGTCCTAGTAGTAAAACATGTTCTTAATTAGCACATGTTCTGGAAGGCAAATGAGGAAGGTATTTAAGCCTGGAGGATAGACCTCTGACTTGTAAAGCCATTGTTGAAGTGCCTCTAATCTCGCCTAATGTGGAATGTTGGTGTACAGTGCCGAGACATCCAGAGTGAATAATAGCCATCCTGGTTCCAGCTGCATATCCAAAACAATTTGGAAAAATTCTATGCTGTCTTGAATTCTTGATAGGACCCATCTGAGTAGGGGCTGTAAGTATTGCATTAGGTATTGTGAGAGGGGTTCTGTAATTGAGCCTCTTCCTGAAACAATGGGCCTGCCTGGTGGATTGTTAAGATCCTTATGCATTTTTGGGAGGAAGTAAATGTATTGACTCATGGGGTCTGAGACTGTCAAATGATATAAAATTGTCTCATAAATATTACCCTCCTCCTTGGCAGGCCACAAAAACTGATCAATCTGCTTCTTAAATCTAAAAGTAGGATCTAGTGGCATGTATGTATATTATCACCCATCGTTAGTTGTCTGTTTGCTTCCGCATCATATTGTGTCCAGTTCATCATGACCACCACCTCATCCTTATCAGCAGGTAACATTACCAATTCCCTGTAAATTCCTGTAAAGCCTTAATTTCGATCTTTGAGAGATTGATAGCTTTACATTGGAATTCCCTGGAATGAAAATGTAAATCCTTCAAAATGGATGTTTGAAACATTTGTACATTGGGATGCATGGGGGATGTAAATTTGGATTTATGATATTTAAAGCCCCCTTCTTGTTCAGTGTTGTCAGATGACTGAAAAACATAACCTTAGGTTAAGTATTCTGCAAAAGGAAATAATGTCCTGTGCAAGGGTATCCTCAGAGACAAATAAAACCAGGTATAAAATGTAAGCCTTTATTCAATATTCTTATTTGGGTATTTGACAAAGTTACTGCAGAGATGTTTAATACATTGCTGTTAATGATTACTTCTGAATTAATCTGAGTAATCCCTTCATATTTTCTATCCTAGGAATGTTTTCTCCCTGCCCTCCTCTGCTTCCCCCTAAAGGGGTTTTTGTGTTGCTTCTTTTGGACAGTGGGGAGTCTGGGGCATGCTGTGTGCCAGGGTCAGTGGCTGATGAGGATTCTTCCCCAGATGTATCATAGCTAGAAGAGGTGGGTCTTTTTAGGATCTACCTAGGCCACTTCCATTTGCTCACCTTCCTGCCCTCGTTCTCAAACCTCACCTGTTTGTAGTTACTGAATGGATTGTCCATGTCATAATTCACTAAGTCTCTAGAATTTGAGCATTTTTCTTGCTTACGCTGCTGTTCAAGATTGAGAAGATCCTTACTAAGTTTATAAAGGCATGTGTCATATGATGGTTGGCCTTCAAATGTTCTTGTTTCTTCACACAACCTGGTTACACCAACTGTGTCTCTATCTATAGTGCGGTCATAGTAGGACACCAAACCCCTCACAAACCCCATAGAGGCTTGTTGCTGAGCTGTGGCCAACTGTTCTGCTAATTCAGTGTCAGTCTTACTCATCAAAGGTTGTATGCGTACCCTGAGGCCCCACAGCACTTTTCCCCTGGTCATATATGCCTTGAAGAGTTTGGAGTGCCACACATTGGTCCGTAGGGACCTTATACATTTAGCTAATTTTTGAAAATGGGCTTCACATGTACTCTCCGGTGCCAAGGAGTTCAAACTATTGTTGGGGTTACCTGTTTGGCCCAAACCAAAACCCCCCAGGTCATCTCGATCTCCTGATAATCCCTGTAATATACAGGTTAGATCCCTGGGGAATAGGTTGTCTATGTAAGTACTGTATATAAACACTATATGTATATATATTTTAAAAGTATATGTGTGTCAACAGACCAATGGCACCTTTTATATTTAATATGGGTATAATCCTCCCAAATGTATAGAGACTGCGTGAGCCCAGAGATGTGTATATATAATTAAAAAACAACAAACAAAAGGCCCAATATGTAATATCAGCCGCTGGTAATAAGGACGTATATAATCCAAATTCTGTTTGAAACCCCTTGGTCAAGTGAATAAAATAATCAAAAATATTCAAAAATATTCAGAGGTACAGCAATGCTGTATTCGTTTATACAAAATTCAACAGCCTTCCGTGGTATATTCCATAACGTAAAAATGGACAATGATAGCCCTTGCTATTTAATCCTTGAGCAGGAATCTATCTCAGTGACACCATAACTTAATGCATTGTAAAAATAATGTCACCTTTAAAAAGAAAATTATAGCAATGCTATGTCCATATTCTTTTCCATAATGTTTAACTGCCCCAAAATCTATAAACAAACAATAATAGCCTTTGCTGTGTAATATATTGCATATACTGCCAACATACATAGGCCCTTGACCAAGCAGCTAATAATTAATATATAATCAGGCCAACATGCTTGGTTTCAAGCAATAACTCACTTGGTACTCTCCACCCTGGTGTTCAGTGCCCCTAGATCTGTTTAACACACATATGGAAGAATGGTTATTAGATCCACCAAACCCCTATGTACAGTCCCCAGATATTAACAAAATGATTCCACAATAAAAAAGGAACAGCATATCCTATATATCTTAAAGGAAAACAGAAGGGCAGCTAATTCCCTTACCAATAAAGGATTGTAACTGAGAATCACTATCAAGGTCGATCCCCAACCATGTGGCATAAACACTGATATATAATATAACAATGACCAACAACCTATAACCGGCAGCAATTATCCACCTAGAGGTATGGGTGTGTAATCCAAAACAGTATCACCTTTAAATTCCTATATAAAACATGTCATGTTTCTGTTTAAGTTCAATAGGAGAAAATATAATCCCAACTTCAAATAGGTCCTAAAGCCTTCAGTAGTTATTGGTAGCTCAAATATTGACATTCTCACTACCTCAAATTCAAATGTTATATAATGGTTAATAAACACCCCCGACCTGTGTAAAGGATGTCTATAGTCGAAAGAGTTTAAATGCAGAGTGTAAAACACTTTCCCATACTCCTATACAGTTCAATGGATCAGTTCCTTACAAAATAACGTTTTTCACATCAAAAACAAAACAGTATATGTATAGCAAATCACTTATATAATATATATGTATATATATATATATATATATATATATATATATATATATATATATATATATATATATATTGTTAGTCTAAAGCTTGAATAGAGAATAATAAAGCTGAATATCTAAAAAAAATATGAGAAAAGTCAAAGTCCAAAAGCAGTTATGCACTATACAGTCCAAAAGTAGAGATCGTAGCTGTGGAGGCTGTTCCCGTACAGAGAAACAAAAGTACTTTCATTCACCCTATATATTGGTTAGGCATTCAGAAGCTCACATAGGCAGGCAAACTGTCCCAAACGCAACAAACATTAATCATATTTTCCTACTGTTGTAAATATACACCCAGTGATATGGAATGTTAATGAATGAGCCACAATCAAGTATAAAGTTATTTAGAAAGTTCAAATATGCCTAACTAGAATGTGTTTTACTAGCAGGACAAATGCTATTGGCAGGTCCAGCGGACGGCAATGGGGGCATCTTTTGCCTCCATTTATGCTGACATGTTCATGGCCCATGTAGAGGAACTTTTGATCTATGACAACACACACAATATCTATTTAGATGAAACTGCCATCTGGAGATGCTTTCTTGATGATTGCTGGATGGTATGAAAATCTGATCGGGAATATTTAATGGAGATTGTTGGGTATCTCAATGATAACAAATGGGTCATCCGATTCACAGCTAATTGTAGTTTGCAACAACTCACCTATTTGGATGTGCTGGAGACCAGGAGGTCTATTGAAAATACTCAGAATATAATTCTCTTCTCCATGCCTCCAGTTTTCATCCACCACATATATCTAGGAACATTCCAAAATCCCACTTCCTAAGGATGAAGCGTATATGTTCACATCTGGATACCTATGAACATTTCAATGAGGAATTAACAACCAAATTCAGAGACAAGAGCTACAAAATGGGCAATATCCTTCGTGTCAGCAATTGGGTATCCACACTCAACAGGAAGGACCTTTTGTGGTATAAAGAGAAGAAACCAGGGAATCAATCACAGATTCATCTAGTAACTACATATGGGAGGAATACTAATTTGCTATAAAAGTGTCCAAAGGCACTGGAACATTCTTTTAGCGGATGCCAGTCTTTCAACATTCTTACAGGACAGATATTTTTTCTCATTTTGGAGAGGCAGGAATTTAGGCTCCCACTTTAGCCATTACAAACACAGCTCTAAGACTAAATCAGATTCCACTCAGAAAACCCTGACTGGTGATTTGCTTGTGGGCTGTGTCCCCTGTGGTCACTGTACTCATTGCAGTAATGTTATCAAATCTAAAGAATTTACTAGTAACAAGACTGGGAATGTATATGATATTGGCTTCTTTGCAAATTGGAGTACAAACTGGATCATCTACATCACAACATCTACCTGTTCTGCCTTTTACGCAGGCCAAACCTCCAGGCCCCTAAGGCTACAAATATCAGAACACCTTATTGATATCAGAACAAAAAAGCCTAGCAATGCCCTTTTTAAACATGCGATGACACATAAGAATGCTTTTTTCAGATTCATTGTGATCTATAAAATTATGGACAATAAGATGAATAAAGCCAGATGGCATGCAATACTTAATACTAAAGAAAAGAAATGGATAATCAAATTAGGTTGATTATTCCCACCAGGTCTCAATGAGCATCTGTAAATGGCCAATGAACTTTCACTTTATTTACATGTCTGCTATAAAATGGAGCAATTGATGTTTTGTCTTGTATAGCACTGATGAAGGCTATGTCTATCTTATAGCCAAAACCGGTCTGTTATTTTTTCTCTATTTCTATGCTTGACGATATTTTAAACATTAAACCTATTTGCCATAGTTTACTGGCTCCTCTGTTTGATATTGGATTACTGTCTTTTTGGGGCCGTGCAGCTGCCATACGTGCAAGGACTCTGTGACTGTACATGACACATATGTGTACCACCCACTCCCCCATCTGTGGAACTCACTCCCTGTCAACAACAAGCCAAGTGCTTCAATACCCCTAGTGATTTGCCCCCTGTATAAGTGCATGGGAAACACAGAAGACAGTCATATGATCCCACCTGTGTCCCTGCTGGGCAGAGGTTCTATGTGCTGACATGTCTTAACATTGGCTACACTCTCATCTGCATGGGATATAAGGACTTCAGGGTCAATACCCTACTAACGTCATAGCAAACCACCGGACTATACATAACAGTCTGTTAATGGTTCACCATATTACTCTGTACTGCTCTGCCTCTGACATACCTGGAAGTCACAGTGCTATGTGGAATATACTACAGATATAATGGACATGTCTGCACAGTATAATACACTCTGTACACACACCCATATCTCCCACCCTCTGACAGCAAGACATCTGGACAAGGTCATAAATAAAAGTGGGACAAAGGCACAATGATAGGCATGTGTTGTAAATATTGCCCTTACATACTGAGAAAGTTAGTAGGATGAAGGATTTTGCATTAGCAGAATAGTCTGAAGGTTATGTAGTCTGAAACAGTGATGTCTGTCATTATTTTGTAACATCAGTCTGCAATTATATGCAAGTAACTTGTCATAAAAACACAAGTTTATGTAGACAGGATAAAACTTATAGGCAAACACCTGGACAGTCTGCCAAAAAATAAACAGTTGAGAGGTATGGCCACACCAGGATATAACTTCTTAGGTAAGAAAGATACCACACAAGCAGGAGATCCCAGCCAGTATATCACCAAGTTGCTGGACTGTTTATACAGTGTCATCAGACAATCAGCTGTAGCCACACCTCTCAACTGGCCTAGTTAGGCAAAAATGTATGTAGCCGAGCTCATAATATTGGTCTGTACATCATACATCTTTTATTCCACTGGTAAAGCACTGTGATGATCTGAGGATGTCTGTCACTAGGTAATGACATAATACATTGCAGTGTCAGACTACAGATATTTAAGAAAATGTCTGCTAAACAAACCCAGTACCTCTAAGAAAGTCCTGTTTACTTCTGAGAGGTACAGCTGTAGCACACAAAGACCCAGACTGGAGTGCACCTATCTCTGAAATGGAGTCCCACTCTTACTATAGAAGGTTACACTGGGCATGCTCCTACACAGACAATCACAAGCCATGTTTGAACCCACATCAGACTATATGACTGTATTGTGTATATATGTCTTTGCATGCAGACAGCTATGTACACCTTAACTGTCCCTACACTCACCTGTCAGATAGGATTGCCCTCGGGTAGCTGTAGGTGGCCCATATGTGATATATCTGAATCTGTTGCATGTGATACACAGACATATATATGGGCAACAGATTACAATATGTCAAGCATACACACACATAGATGTGGGGAAGTGAGAGACAGACAGTGATATATATATATATATATATATATATATATATATATATATATATATATATATATATATGCAGAGAGAGAGAGAGGGGGAAAGAGACACAGGGACACACACACAGAGTGAGTCACACACACGGATACCTTGAGTGGCATAGAGTGATATCCTGCTGCAGACAGTGGCATACAAGTCGTAACCAGTCACACATGCCAGCATGAAGGTGAGCTCCACTGTGTAATAGTACTGAGGTGGTTGGTTATAATATCACATCACCTGCCTCTGTGTGAATTATTAGGAGGCTGTTCCCAATCAGAACACTTTCCATGGCCCTACTTCACAAGATCTGCTGCTGTCATTCACCTCAGAAGTACCATTGGACACCTATCAGTCCCATAAGCTCTGTAGCACATACGATAACTGCCTAACACTGTAGTTCAAAGAACTAGATAGGTAGGAGTTCTAATCTCAGTCTTGACAAATGTGAGTGAGTGTGTTTGTTTGTTTGTTTGTAGGTGAAACAGTTTTAGGCCATTTCCGCCGACAACACTTCCCAGTGCCCTAATTTAGCAGTCCTGCTGATGTCATTCCCCTTAGAAGTACCTTTGCACAGCCCTATCTCTATAAGCTCCGTGGCACATGCAATGATTATGTAACAATATAGTACAAACAAACCAAAAGAAAGTGTGGCTTTTCACTAAAAACCAAACAATCCAAACAAAAAAAGCCGTAGAGTGGAAAGTGATACTGTTTCCAATTCACCACACGAAGTGACACCAACCACGTACTTGAACGCTTTTATTGAACAAAATCACATGCGTTTTCGTCCCTTACTCTAGGACTTCATCAGATAAAACCTTTTAAAAAAATCTCAGCCTTTATACTTTATTAACAATCAATTAACCTGTAAAATGTCATCTCATTATTTTAAATTAACCAATCAGTTTCCTATCTCATTAATATTAATTCCTAAAAAGGAATTTTCACAAAAGGAAACTCGTATATATGAAATACTTTAAAATGAATTAATCTTTTTAAATATTCTTATAATTAATTTAACATTGTGTAAAACATCATTGGGAAAGTTCATTTGTTTAAAATTTAACCTTAAAAATGTGTATACTAAAGAGACTTCTGTGCAAAATTCTGCAGGTACTAAAAACCTTAATACAATGCCCCCTCTAGTGTCCGAAACCTATATGACATATTAGTTCAACCTTTGATTTGCTTTTCACTTTTTATATGTATGTAATGTCCTTTATAACCCTTATGTGATTCCTAACCATCAATTTCATATATTAAATATAACTATATAAATTAAATTATTCATTATATTAAAATTAAATATATATATAAATATATAATATAGTACAAACAGCTACATAGGCAGGGGTTCCATTCCCAGCTCTGACAAATGTTTGTGTGTGTGTGTGTGTGTGTGTGTGTGTGTGTGTGTGTGTGTGTGTGTGTGTGTGTGTGTGTGTGTGTTTATAGGATGATGTATTTTGAGTACCTTCCCACCCACAACACTTCTCAGTGCCCTACTTTAGCAATCCTACTGATGTCATTCCCCTTAGAAGTACCTTTGCACAGCTCCAGCCCTACAAGCTCAGCTGTGTGTGCAATAACTATGCAAATGTATCGTACAAATGACTAGATAAGTAAGGGTTCCATTCCCAGTTTTGGCAAATGTTTGTGTGTGTATAAGAGTGTGTATGTTTATAGGATGACATATTTTGAAGACCTTCCCAACCACAACACCTCTCAGTGCCCTACTTTAGCAGTCCTGCTGATGTCATTCCCCTTAGAAGTACCTTTGCACAGCTCCAGCCCTGTAAGCTGTGTCGCGTGTGCAATAACTATGTAACAGTATGGTACAAGTAACTAAATGGCAGGCAATCTATTTCCAGTTGTGGCAAATATGTGTGTGTGTGTGTGTGTGTGTGTGTGTGTGTGTGTGTGTGTGTGTGTGTGTGTGTGTGTGTGTGTGTGTGTGTGTGTGTGTGTATTTTGATAGGCTGAAGTGTTTTGAGGGCTTTCCAACCCAGTACACATTCCAGTGCCCAACTTTAGCAGTCCTGATGTCATTCACCTTAGAAGCACATTTGGGCACTTGTCAGCCCTGTAAGCGATGCAACATGTGCGATAACTACTTAACACTATGGTACAAATAACTAGATAGGCATAGATCTACTCTTAGGTCCAGCAAATCTGTGCATATAAATGTATGTGCAAGAGTTTGGAAGTTTGTATGTGCAAGAGTTTGTAAGTGTGTATGTTTGTAAAATGAAGTATTTTGAGGACTTTCCCACCCAGTACATGTCCCAGTGTCCTATGTTAGCAGTCCTGCTGATGTCAATCACCTTAGAAGCACCTTTGGGTACTTGGCTCTGCAGTGCTGTAATAATTGTGTAACACTATAGTACAAATAACTAGATAGGCAGGGGTTCTGCTCTCAGGTCTGGCAAGTGTGTGTGTGTGTGTGTGTGTGTGTGTGTGTGTGTGTGTGTGTGTGTGTGTGTGTGTGTGTGTGTGTGTGTGTGTGTGCAAGAGTTTGTAAGTGTGTATGTTTGTAGGCTGAAGTATTTTTAGGACTTTCCCACCCAGTGCCCTAGTTTAGCAGTCCTGTTGATGTCATTCATCTTAGAAGTACCTTTGTGCACCTGTCAGCCATGTAAGCTCTGTAGCCCAAGCAATAACTGTGTAACACTATAATACAAATTACTAGATAGGCAGGGGTTTTATTATCAGGTCTAGCAAATGTGTGTGTGTGTGTGTGTGTGTGTGTGTGTGTGTGTGTGTGTGTGTGTGTGTGTGTGTGTGTGTGTGTGTGTGTGCATGTGTGTTTAAGTTTATGTACAAGAGTTTGTAAATGTGTATATTTGTAGGGTGAAGTATTTTGAGGACTTTACCACCCACAACACTTCTCAGTGCCCTACTTTAGCAGTCCTGCTGATGTCATTGCCCTTAGAAGTACTTTTGGACAACATTCAGCTCTATAAGCTGCATGGCGATTGTGATAACTAAGTAGCAGTATAGTACAGATATCTAAATAGGCAGGGGTTCTACACTTGGTTGTGGCAAATGTGTGTGTGTGTGTGTGTGTGTGTGTGTGTGTGTGTGTGTGTGTGTGTGTGTGTGTGTGTGTGTGTGTGTGGAAGAAGGTGTTTGTAAATGTGTATGTTTGTAGGATAATCTATTTTGATGTCCTTCCCACCCGGTACATTTCCCATTCCCATACTTTACAAGGGCTCTTGATGTAATCTCCTTAGCCATACCTTGTGATACAGTTAAATTCTATAAGCTCCGTGACACATGTAATAACTGTGTAACACTGTAGTATACATAACTAGATAGGTAGAGGTTCTGATCTCAATACTGGCAACTGTGATAATGTGTGTGTGTGTGTGTGTGTGTGTGTGTGTGTGTGTGTGTGTGTGTGTGTGTGTGTGTGTGTGTGTGTGTGTGTGTGTGTGTGTGTTTGTGCGTTTGTGTGTGTGACTCACATCAGAGTGTGTATTTGTGTGAGATTCATATCCTCTGGGGGTGTCGGCTACATCATGTTGAGGCATGCAGCACCCAGTACACGTCCCATTGTCCTACTTTGCAAGGCCTGCTGAGGTCATTCACCAAAGATGTACCTCTATACACTTGTCAGCCCTCTAACATCAGTGGTGTGTGCAATAACTGCTTAATACTATAGTGGAAATAGATAGGTAGTGGTTCTAATCTCAATACCTACAAGTGTAGTAGAATGTGAAGCTTATCCCCTGTGGCTGTTGTGTGTGTAGGTTACACCATTTTAAGGCATGTTGACCCCCTACCCATGACATTACTTTAAAAATGCTGTTAATGGCATCTGCCTCACATGCACCATGTAACACTATACTGCCCATACCAGTCATCTGTACAGATGTATAAGGGATATCCACGTTTGCAACCTATATATGCTCTGTGTCTTCTGACAATGAGCATTCCTGTGATATTGCCAGATATGTCACATTTACCATACTGACACACATGCCAGCTTCAGACATTGTACCTGACTGACACGTCATGCTGATACAAAGTCTGTCAAACTATCACTTGTGCAGGTATGTAGGAGCAGTAGATGAGACCAATCACTATGTTTGGTGCGTTATCCCACCATCCATGAAGGCATTTGTAAGATTACCTGTTTTAAGAGGTTGTTATGTCCCAGCAATATAATGTATGTGGAGCATGGCACTATAGTACATACATGTGGATATGTAGGGTTACTAATATGTATATTGACAACTGTGTATGTGTTTCTGTATGCACAGCTTTGTGACTGTCTACAGTGTGTGTATGTGATGGCTATACCATTTTGTGTGCCTCTTCCACCCTGTGAACTCCCCCATTGGCAACCTAGTGTTGGCCCATACAGATGTCATCCACCGTACAAACACAGTTACACACTTTCTAACACAAAGCCACTGTGGTGTAAAGGTCGTATCACTGTGTAAAGTACATTAATAGATGGGTAGGTCATCTACTCTAAGTGTCATCTCCATGTGCATGTGCATCTCAATGCATGTCCCCATGCAGCAGTGTGCTTTGCAGGTGTGTGTGTGTGTGTGTGTGTGTGTGTGTGTGTGTGTGTGTGTGTGTGTGTGTGTGTGTGTGTGTGATGGCTCTAACATATTAAGGGCCTCTGAACCCACCATTGCCAATCCTAACAGTCCCTGCAATTGTCACCCACTTCAATAGTAGTGGCAAACACTGCCACACTACAGTACTGCTGTGCTATTCTGTGTTATGTATCTAGCACCATAGTTCATAAGACTATGCATGTAAGGGTCGTGCTCAGCCCTTCATCAGCTGCCCCATGTACAGGACTATGACTCTGTGTGAACTACCAGCATGAGAGGCCAGACATGTATATGTGATAGCAGACACACATGCTGGTGATTGTCAGGTTACACTAATACAGGGTGACCTGTGTCAGGAATGCATACCCCAAACCTGTCTTACACAGTACCAGGCAAACCCTCATCAACTTCATGACGGTGAAGTGGAAGTGACAGAAATGGCAGGGGCAAAAGGTGCTGATAGCTGAATCTGTTGCAGTGAATGTAATGGCTAAGATGGTGAGGGACCCAGTGCCAATGCTCAAGTAATCTCCTCTGTATGTGTGAGCATGCGGTCCTACAGAACACCCAGGTGCCATGTATGCAGGCTAGGTGGCTGTGTCAAGAGTATGTATGCAAGGGCATACTGTCTGCCCCAATTGCCCCTCACACACTATTGCATGTAAACACACCTGGTAAACATGTAAATGTACAGCTGTACCTTGGCTATGAAAAGGTCTCTGTGTTTCCACTCTGCCTTACTCATCATTGCTACTGTCAGCAGACCTACAAACTGCAGACATACAGACACCTGGAACACAACCAGAATAAAGTATGTGATACTACAGTCAGTCAGCAGTACTAACAGCAACATTGCATCATGGATAACAAGGTACATATACCTCAATGTGTGGCCATAACTACTGTCAGCAGACAACACCTTACACAGCATGACATTGCTACACTGTACCATAGTCACCCTGTGCATTAGACCCATATGAGTATGTCCATGCATTGATGGTATGGATAACAGGGTTGTGACACATATATCATCACAAACACAGGGTGTGGTGCTGGATTGCCAGAGGCCTAAGCTGGGCCATACGGCTGACATCATATGTGTGAGTGTGTGTGTGTGTGTGTGTGTGTGTGTGTGTGTGTGTGTGTGTGTGTGTGTGTGTGTGTGTGTGTGTGTGTGCGTGCGCGCGTGTGTGTCTGGAGGGGTGATGTCCAACTGGGCAGTGCAGATAAGCTGTGCATGTCTGGTGGTGACTGGCCTGGGATAAGGATGTGTGAGTGTTTGTCTGCACACCAGCAAGCAATGTGGATGCCCAACACAGGACTATATTGGACAGCTGTGGACCGTACATGGCAGGATGTATGGTTTACCATCTCCCGACAGGGATGCAGTAACTGGTTCTGCCAGGAATATCGCTGGCACCACTAGGCACAAGGATCGATGAAGTACTACTCCCTATTGGTGACTGCTGTGTGATGGACCCATGTCCCTGATGGGACTGGCCAGGACAATGTGGCTATGGCCTGCTCCAGTGTGGTGTGGATAGTACCCTCCCTTCAGTAGTGCTCTTGGTACTTCCATTATGGGAATGTGAATGTGCATGATCATGTGGGCTCACAGCTGATCATATCACTGACCTACATCCACTTGGCCAATGCCCTACCCCCACCACATGCTCAAGCAAAGACATTGCATGGTTGAACAGTGACAGTGTCTCACCCCACTGTCTATCCACAACATTGGCAAGATGACGTATGGCATCACAACTGCCATAGAGGTTGTCACTCATGGCAGGGAGTGGTGCATTCATGACCCTGAGCATCAGTCTCGTGTTGCAGTCAGTATGCGTCTGTGCCTCCATGATGGACCATAACATGCATCTGGTGACACCTGTCTTGGCACTTGTGACAGGGTCTTGATGGGCAGCAGTCCTCTGTTGGGTATCCTTGTCCATCTACCTGTGTGTGACCTTGCCTGCTCTCTGTCTATGGCTAGTAACTGCACTCACACTCACCATACTCAACACAATAGCCTGTTCCATGCCACCACCCTTAACCTGTCCATTAGCCGTGGCTGCTGGGGACTGGGCATGTGTGGGCATACTGACTGTGTGCGGGACATGGTGGGTGAAAGTGGGATACCAAACAATGGCACAGATCCAGGTACTGACAACCGCACCTGTGCCTCACTATGACCACCATCATCATGTGAGTCTGCTAAGACACTAACATCAGTTTCTGAGTGGGAGGGACACCGACCCCTGTGTTCACCTGTGAGGGGTACACAACATATGTAGATTAATACCCTACAGTATTACGTTTGCTGATACACACACACACACACACACACACACACACACACACACACACACACACACACACACACACGCACACTCCTGGTACAGTGTGGCACAGCTGTGACATCTATGGGCCCTTCAGGGCAGACCTTACTGTAGTTCAGCCTGTACAATCCATCTCTTTCACTGCTACTGTCAGGCCCACAATAAAGGGTGACAAATCCTACTGTGAGATGGGCCTAGTAGCAGAATAGTAATTGTGGCCAAGACCAAGGCCATTGGAGTGAGCTATACAGTGTCATCAAGTGCATATGCACGTACTGTCAGAGTTGACTTACTGCAATACAGACCACACACAATGACAAGGTGAAATGATATGTGATAACTGATGCGGGGACAAGACTATACACTATCACGACAGTATACACACAGTTCAGACTCACAAGGATTCATCTCAGACAACATTGCAGGACTGTCTGTAATACATGCAAGTAACATGTAAAGTACGAGGTGCATAGCCTCATAATATGATACCAGGCTATTGGCCCTGATACCGTTATAAGCCTGGCCCAGACTTTCGCCCATGAGTTTCCTCTGTCCAGCTAGAGCACACACACGATCCTAGGGGTGTCTCATCCATTTCCCATGCAGTTGTCCAGCTTCTTCTTCAAGAGGGCTATATACATACTCTGCTAGACATGGGGAGGGAGTGTATTTTATAGACAGTGTATTGTGTGGGACACTACACTATCCTGCCAAGTACTATACATCAGAGAGACCAGGTGAGAGCCTTGAATGTGTGATGCGTGAGTGCAGTTTGTCTTACAGTTATTTGCAGAAATGCAATCAAGACTGGTTTGGACATGGCATTGTATGCCAGACACAGATCACCTATGATCAGTCTGTATGAGACTGAGTACGGAGACAGGGCTTTCAGCCTACCTGTATAGGATAGCTGTTGCAGACCCTGGAATTGCCTGCCCATGAACCTCTGTGGTCTCTGCAACTGATGCATTTGCTTGGCAAGGTACACACCAAAGGAGCCACTGTACTTTGTAATGTGTCTGATAAGGGTGGAGTACAGGGATGTTGAGGCCTCTTTGTTCCTGGATGACATACCCGTATTGTGAGGAGGGCCATGTAGACAGCCTTCCATACAATGGTGCCCATATAGTGGGAAACTGTCAGGTTGCTACCAACCTTGGTGCACAAGTCACCTCACACCTGATTGCATGCTCAGTACATTATTACTGTCATACTTAGTGTGGATGACATCTGCTACAGCAGGGAGAATAATGCATCTCTTGTCATTCAGTTTGCAGAAATACTTCTTGCACCAGTTATTAATTGGGTGAGATCCTCTTGGGGGATGCTCACATCAGTAGGGGGATGTAGGACAGTGGCCATCTTGCAAGTATCTGTACACCTGGTCAGCCACAGACCACTGCTTTTGTCCTGTACCTTAGATATGTACATCTCAAATAGTATAAGCCCCAGACTGACCCTTGAGGTACATTACTTTGGAAGACTCTACTACTAGAGGTGGGTTCCACTACTTTGATTGAGTGGGTACTATCATTGGGCCAATTAGCTATCCATCTGGTAACATACAGGTTGGTGCCCAGCTCTGTAGGCGTATGTATCCTGGCCACCTGAGGATTATTGTGAGAGAATTGGGCTAGGTGGAGGTAGGCATTGTTCACTATCTTCCCCTAATCCTTGTGTTTGTTGACCACTTCAGAGAGGTCAACCAGGCTTAACAGGCCTGATCTCCTTTGAAGGCTGCCAGCCTAGCCAGATAGAATTTTATAGATAATTCTATCATTTGTAAATATTAATGTAAGGCACAGTCTTGTTGTTTTAAATGGAAAAAAACTGCTGTTAGATGTGGAACTGTAAAAAATGTCACAACAGTGCTCTCTACTGACCAAGTAAAAGCATGTTGTGACCCTTTGATCTAAAGTCGGCTCCAGCCTGTCTAGATGAAGACATTCTTTCTGTTGTTTTAACCAAGAGTTAAATTGCTAGATTTAAACATGCAAATGTATTTTTATTGCTCTGCTGCCTGACCAGTTGCAAGATAACACAAGAAGATGTTAAGAATGTAAACGCAGTTTCTGATAGCCTGGGAACCCAGGGAAGTGTGAAGAATGATGCAATGTGTAGCCTGGGAATCCCAGGAAAGTGTGAAGAATGATGTAATGTGAATCAGAACTGCAATTTCAATTTAAACAGAGAGAACCAGAGAGGATTAAGCATTTTTGTCTTGACCATCCAACTCATCAGCACTCTACCTGTTTCTGTAAGCAAGTTATCTTAGATTTGTGTTTTCTTTTAGAAATAGCTAGGAACTAGAAAGATTAGACTAAGTGTTTTTCTGTGATGTCAGAACTATACTACTGAATTATTTAAGTATTTCTCTGTGATCTCTGAACTCTTGACTAGCACTGTGTAGTAAGAAGTATTGTCTTGTGTTTTTATTATTTATTATTAAAGATTTTAAAAACTTTCAACTGTGGCTGTTTTTTATAGAGATAAATTAAGCTCTAGAGTACATCGCATATTTATAGTGAGTACTGTACCAAGTCCCTCTAATAAGCCTTGATTGTTTAGTTATACTACTAATTGGATAATAATATTGCACAGAAATAATACAACACCCTTTTAAGGGCCTTTGAGTAGCTGATAATTATTAGTGGGTGGTGGCAGGGTACTACCGTATAGTCTGGGAAAAGGGGGCACAGCTGGAGAACCTGTGTCAGCCTTCCCCAGGAGTGTCTGTGTGGTTGTATAAACTCTTCTCAATGTGTGGGAGTGTGTGTGTATCAGCTACTTGGGCAGGGACAAGAAGCTCTGGTTGAACAGAGAGGGTGCTAGAGGTTTTAGCTTGCCCACTAGGCTGAGATCTGGACCCTATAGCTGTGCCAGTGGGGAGTCTTATTGGGGACCTGGAGAGCAAGGGAGCCACCTGGGACTGACTGTGATCTCTGTATGGTCTTAAGGGAAATTCCACTTTACTGTGTGTATTTGTTATCCTTTCATCATGTATGAGATGCCCTCTCTGGTGTTAGTGGTGAGGATTGAGGCTCCTTGTTTGCTGGGCCAGGGCACGGGTGTCACATCTCCCTTTGACAATGCCATGCTGTGTGTAATCAAAGGGCTTATTCCAAAGCATGCAACCTGGTACCTCAAGATGACAAGCTCTTCAGAGGATTAGTCAAGTAATAGTCTATGCAATAAACAAATTAACTAGTTAGTGCATGCATGCAAAATGCATAATCAAACTCATGGGTACCTTAGTGTTACATGTCTACAAATAATCTATTTCTAATCTCATCAATATTTTATGTTTATATTCATATGCAAATGTGTAATGTTCACTGTTCTCAAAAAAAATAAATAAGCAAAAATAAACTTGGAAGAGGATAAATCACTATTATGTACTAAAATGTTGCAGAACACAGCTAAAAGTGTCCAGAGCCATGGGTACCTTGTGTAATATTACATGCTACCTTTAACAGCCATAAACGTTTTACCTTTAAATAATAAGTGCAAATGATGGCATAAATGATAAAAGAATGAAGAGTTGAAATGGTGTCTAATTAACAAAGAAAAGTTTCTATTAGTTTCCAACTGTGTATCATAAACATCCAAATTTCACACTCAGTGATGTCCATGGGGAAGTACCTATCCAAATGCTTGTAAATGCATGTGCCTCTGGCATTGAGGATGTTGTTATGATGGAAAGCAAAGTTTCAAGTGGGGGATTTGTAAATAAAGCCAAGCTCAAGTGCCTCAAGCTTCCCACAGTGGTCTGCAAAAAAAAAAAAAAAAAAAAAAAAACAGAGTTTGAGTTCCACTGACTGCCTTTGGATGGGTCAGCATACCTAGGCATTCCACATCTGATAGATTTTGGGTAGGAGAAAGAAACCTAAGGCCTCACCAGAATCAATGAGTTAATTATCTTTGTGCAAATGCAGAATATGATTAAAGGCATCCTAGATGTTAAATTAAAGAACAAGGTAAGGACAGTAGTCCAGAACATGATTAGATTTGGGGTAGGAGATGGTGTTCGAGGAGGCAACACCACATTTCAGTTTAACACGACCATGTAAGATTTGACTGTAAATGCTTTATAAAGATTAGAAATCAGGGTTTCAAATGCATCTCTAAGTACTTTGGGTCAATCTGTATAAAAATAAACTAATTCTTAGCATTTTCTCTTTCAGTCTGTATGACAGTGTATGTGTGTGTGTGTGTGTGTGTGTGTGTGTGTGTGTGTGTGTGTGTGTGTGTGTGTGTGTGTGTGTGTTTCTAATCTGCTGATTTCAGATTAAAGGTATGTAATGGTTTGATAATATTCTGGATACAATATGTATGGAGCCAACATTCTCAGTCATCTAGTATTTTTTATTATGTTAGGTATACACAGAAAGAAACCTTCTTTGGAAAATGTTTACATTTCCCTGTTAATTTTTTTCAGCATAATGTATTTGGACTTACCCTTAGGCAGCACATAAGAATTTTAGGCAACAGCAGTGTTTGTAGAGCACATTCACTAAGGTCAAAGGTCAGTCTGCATCCTGAAGACAGAGATGCATTTAATTTTGCTTGTCCATCTTATGACATTTTGTATTTCAAGAAATGTATGAGGGGAGAACATTTAAAGCATCAGAGTATTTCCAGAAATGATTACATAGAAAGTTGTTTCTCCACAGCCTGTAGCTTGACTGACAGAGCCAGGACACGGAGCCGTACTCTGAGGCATGGGACTATCTTTGGATAACTTTCTGATTGATTTTGAAGTGAACTTATGTCTTGACTGTCATCTGCGCA
Source organism: Protopterus annectens (assembly GCF_019279795.1). Lineage (NCBI taxonomy): Eukaryota > Metazoa > Chordata > Ceratodontiformes > Protopteridae > Protopterus > Protopterus annectens. The sequence continues at coordinate 431,898,921 of NC_056733.1, read as the reverse complement.
TAGACTGCAGGGAGTATGTGAAGTAATGCTGTGAACCTGATACATCAGAGCATTTCTAAATGATGCAAAATATTTTGTGATGGTCAGTTAATTTTATAGACTATAAACTCTCCCGTTGTGCACAGTCTAATTACTAAGAGCCTGAAATCAAATGACTGAAGAGCAAAATATGGGCACATTTTTGAACCTGCAATAAAATAATTTTAAAAACTACTAGCTGAGTTATGACAAATGTCTGAACCATACTTGTAAAAATGCAATACCAGTTATTTAGTTATGTTCTGTCATGTATTATACAGGAATTGCTACTTTAAATTATAGTCAGTGATGTTTTGATTTACAGGAACCATTCATTTTCTCCAATGCTTGTTTACACCATCCAAGAGCCTCACTTCGTAGGCTTCATTTATCATTTTGGGAATAATTTGGTCTAATTAGGTTCTCCTTTTATTGTTGAACATTGTAAGGAACTTGAGACACCAAAGAAATGTCTAGCACAATATGAATCGAAGATGAGAAATTTCAGGAAGAAAATAAACACACTTGTCTCACTTTTGAATATTAATAGAACTGGTGCTTTATTTACTTATTTATTTTTATGTTGTCCCTTTATCGTCCTTATATTGTGAACCTCATTATCTATTATATTTTTTTATTCTGTTACCTTGCAACATGTTGCTTCCTTTTGGTTCTGTTGGCTGGTCAAGTTTCAGTAAGAAAAACAGATAAAAACAACAGATTTTCAGCTTGCCCTTCTTTATTTACATTCTGGAATAATTCTTTGCAAGCCACATAGTAGGTTTGCTTCATGATATAATTGCTCATTCTTTTTCACTGCAGATACTTTTTCAGTTATTTTTTCATTGATTTCTGTATTTATTTTGATTTACTATTTATGTAGGATATTTTGTTATCTGATTGCAAATCACTAAGTCAAAGTCCCTTAAAAAGGGTAATTCTGTGTATAGTACAAAAGGGAAACTGAAATGCATTTGCTTTTGAGCAACCAATATAATATGTAAATAATCCACTTTCAATATTTAAATATGTACAATTAGTGCAAACATACCTTCGTAACATAAAAATAAATCTACAAAGGAATAAATGTATTAGAAATTCTGAAATCAGATATGCTCATCTAAAACCACTAGCAAAAAAGTTTTCTAATCTGTTCATGCATAATGAATGGTAAATACAAATTTAAAAAAAGGTAGGAAAGCATACACAGAAGATGCTATCAACATCACTGACCTGAACAGACATACTAATGTACTACGCGTCTGATGGTGCCATAATATAAAAATGCCAAAAGCATTAACAAATAAGAAAACTTTTCATAGGAATGTGCAGATTGTTCTCTCATACTTAATCTAGTTGTACAGGTCACTGGCAGTAAGAAGTCTGACTTTTGCCTACTTCTTTCCTGCTCAATAAAGCCTGGTGGTACTATAGTCTAAAAAGAAAATACATGCCCATAAGCTAAAAACAAGTCTCTCACAAAATACAAACTTCTGAATCATCTATCCTCTAAATGGGACACCTAGTCTCAACAGATGAACTCTGTTAAAAATGAAAATGAAATACTAGTGTATTACAATAGCATCCTAAAAATTGGGGCCAATTTATTTATTTATTTATTATTTATTTATATTTGTTGACCGGGAGTGTCCGACTGGATGTAGGTCCATTTTCAGCGGAGGCCCGGGGAGAAAAGCTCCACAGTTAAACAGACAGTAGTTGCATTGGATTACATAGCAGTTAACAATTTACATAGCAATTACTTACAACATATTTACAGATGAAGAACATAGTACATCAGTAGACAATTAGAATCTTTACCTGTGAAGTACATAACAGACATTAACAAATGTTATAAGAAGAAGTTCCTGCTGTATAATAAGTACTGGCTTATGAGCATCTGAGCTTGCTATAATCAAGGTAGTTAGTGGAGTGGAAAGAAAGGTAGTGGTTGGATGGGGAGGGTGATATTAGAGTGGGAGTTGCAAGGGCAAAGCCAGCATGTTTTTAGGTGCGCTTTTAATAAAGTTTTGAAGTGGGTGCATGATGGTATGGAGGTAATTGTGGGTGGGAGGGAGTTCCATAATTTGGCTATGGTGTAAGAGAATAGTGCTTCACCAGCAGAGTTATTGGCTTTAGTGATCTGCAAGTGATTTTTGTTGCTGGATCTTAGTGGTCTGGTGGTGCGATAGGATTGGAGTAGATTCTGGAGGGATGGGACATTTAGTGGATGATTTACTAGTTTGTGGGCGAGTGAGAGTTGATACCATTGAAGGAGGTGAGGGAGTTCAAGCCAGCCCAGTTCAGCAAGTGAGAGACAGTGGTGACTATGGTAGGATGCCCCTGTGGCAAATTTGGCGATTTTGTTGTAGCAGGTCTCTAGCTTGTTTAGATTGCATTGCCTTAGGTTGGTATTTATTGGACAGGCATAAAGTAGGGTGGAGATAAGGTGGGAATTTGCTATTGAAATTTTTGCTGCTTTGGTGAGAAGTTGCTTATTTCTGTATAAGCTCCTAGTTTTGTGGACTTTTTTATGGTCAAGGATATGTGAATGTCAAATTTTAGTTTATTGTCTATTTCCACTCCTAGCAATTTGGTGTGTTCAGTTGGGTATATAGTGGTGTTGTCTTTTGCTGTGATGTTAAAGTGAGAGTTGTTTTGAATGTGTTTGGTGGGTTGGAAGATGAGTAGTTTAGTTTTGTTTGGGTTGAGTATTAATTGGGCATCGGATAACCAAGTTTCAACAGAGGAAAAGGCTTCCTGTGTAACTTTTTGCAGTTTGGGTAGGGACTGGGCTGAGCAGATGATGGTTGAGTCATCTGCGTATTGTATGAGTGTGCCATGTTTGGTGGCAGTGGCTAGATTATTGGTGAAAACAGAGAAGAGTAGGGGTCCAAGGATGGATCCTTAGGGAACCCCTATGGAGACAGGTAGTTGGGGAGATATGTCATTCTGCCATACAATGGATTGTTGGCGGTCAGACAGGTAACTCTGAAACCAGTTGGTGACTGATTGTGAGAAGGATAGGATATTGAGGACAGAGATAAGTTGTTTGTATGGGACCATGTCAAATGCTTTAGATAGGTCTAGGAAAGTAGCAGAGGAGAGAGAGCCATTGTTTTTATGCTGAAGGATAGTGTTAGTAAAGGAGAGTAAGGCAGTGGTGGTGCTATGGTTTGGTCGGAAACCATGCTGAGTATTGGAAAGGAGGTTGTTAGTAAGGAGGTAGTCTGAGACCTGAGAGTGTATGCATCTCTCTAGTATTTTGGAGAGTGGAGAGAGAATAGCTATGGGGCAGTAATTGGTTAGTTCTGTGAAGGGTCCGCCTTTGTGGAGGGGAATTATATGTGATACTTTTCACAGTGTGGGAACGTAACTTTCTGACAGAGATCGGTTAATCAAGATGGATACTGGGTAGGCCAGAGCATCAGCTGCGATTTGTAGATATTCACTTGGGAGGTTGTCTGCTGCTAATCTGGTGGGCTTAAGTTTAGTTAAGAGTTTTTTTTATGTTGGAGGTAGGTACAGGAGAAAAAGAGAAGGCAGTGGGGAGATTACTAGTTGAAGGTGTGGGTTGGAGGGGAGGGTGGTTGTGTTGTTTAGCTAGTGATAGTATGGTTTGTGTGAAGTGTGTTGAATGAGGTAGCAATATTTTCTGAGGAGTGAGGGATGTTAGGAGGAGGGGTACTGACTTTACATTGGTGGAGGATGGAGTTTATGGAGGACCAGAATTGTTTGGGGCTGTGTTGAGAGGAGTCTAGGGCAGACTGGTAGTATTGGAATTTGTCCTGTTTTATTAGCTTTTTGACTCTATTGCGTAGTTTTAGGAATTTCTGTCCAGTTGAGGGGGTTTTGGTTTTGCGCCAGTGCTCCCAGGCTTTATCCCTGTTTTTCATTTCTGACTTAGTGGTTTTCTGTAGCCATGGGGAGGGTTGTGCTTTGATTCTGGAAAGTCTTATGGGGGCATGGTAATTAAGGATGCTTAGGAAGGTAGTATTAAAATATTCAACTGCGTCATCAAGACTGAGGTACTTTAGAGGATGCCAGTTACATTCTTTGAGGGATGAGATGAATGTGAGTGGGTTAAAGTTTATTTTTTTACGTATTTGACGGTAGATGACAGGTTTAGCTTGGTATAGGTATTTTTTGAGCAGGAATGTTGGGGAGTGATCACTGAGGCTATTTGATAAGCTGCGTGTTATATATGACTGGGGGCTCAATGAAAGTTATGAATGAATATCTGATGAATGCATGTACTTCTCTGCTGCATCCACTATACTTGAAAACCTGCAGTAAGATTGCTAATACAATCTAATGTTCCACAGGTGTACACAGAATAGTTTTTCACAATGCTTTTACAACATGTTGCTTTATATAATTAACCTTTATGTTATAGTGCATCATATAATGGATTATCATTGTAGTCCATTATGGCTTGGCTGGAAATTTTCATTTAGGAAACGTCAGGTCATTCCTATCACTAGTGTTAACAATTTGTTTACTTTATGACTGATAAATTAATGCATCATAGTCTGTAGAAACCAGATGTTTCTTTCTTCATTATTATCAGTCACATACATTTTCAAAAATGAAGGCTTGCTATGTTTAATAAAAAAAAACTGCTACAGCTATCAAACATCAATTTAATTTTATGTTCCATGTAGTAGTTTTCTTTCTTTTTCTGTTTGATAGCAAACCTAGCTGTATTTATGGTGGAGTACAAGCTGTGTAATAAAAAAATGTACGGTCAGATATATTGTGACACTGTTCTTGTTAGATGTTCATTATTCCCTTTATGCCACCTATATCTACTGAAAAGTCATGATTTTTGCATTTATGAATAATCTAGTCATATAACATAAATTCCTAACCTGAAAAAAAAATAGGAAAAAAAAAAAAACAGCAGCAAATTATTTAATGTGATTTTGTAATCATCTGGTCCAAATTTGGAAATATAACACTGAGGTCTAATTGCTAGACATGTATATCCTGATCAGAATGCAATATTTCACTTTAATTGCTAGCCATGTATATGTAGATCAGAATGTACTATTGAGCTTTAATTGCTAGCCATGTATCCTGATCAGAATGTAATATTGCACTTTAATTGCTAGCCACGTATATCCTGTTCAGAAGGTAGAGTAAGCTGTTTGCGAGCAGTGGCATAATATGATGGAAAGATAAGACTATACTGTGGAGCTGTGTTCTGGAAGAATTATAAAGCAGGAACTGTTGATACACCTGTCATACTTGCCTTAACAAAGTCAACATCTTTCAAATCCAGAGGGTTGATACCAGTGTCTGAATTCACTGAATGTATAAAGAACTTCTGAATACATAAAGCCAGATATATAGCTTCTTTACTTAATTTAGTGTGAAATTCTGTACACTGTCTTGGAAGTATTAGTTTTCCTGAGCCAAGAAGTGGCCATGGCTGACCCTTGAAGGTCTTAAGACAGCCTGGATCTCTTCTGATTTGCTTATGCTTTTGTGCCTTATTCATAACTTTACTTTTTTTTAGTAATTTCCCATAAGACTTCAATCATCTCAGTCCTTTTTGTTTACCTTCGGTGACAGTGCTATGACAACTGAATAGACAATACAGAATAGTAATCCATATCACGGGCTGTTAAAAACTGACACATTACTCTGTAATGGGTGTCACCATGGCAACTCTGCAATGTGCATTTAGGCTATGTTTTATACAGCACCATTTATTTAGACATTGGCATTCAGCAACAAACATTTAATTAAGGAAACTGGATGCTGTTTTGCTCTTTGTTGAAACACAGTCAAATTGATTTGGTGCTGGGAATCTACAACATCTGTGGCACTGAAAATTTTGGGAAAGCATTCCCTGTCTAAATTCCATTCAAAGTTTGAACAAAACAGATACATAGGTCTCCTAACATTACTAGCAAGATGCAGAATCTAGCACTGAAAATAACACAGGGCTTACTATGTTTGATGCTATAAGTTTAAGAGAGACAGATAAATTGGTGATCTATTAATATTTGATCATCTCCTTGTAACAGGTGGGCACGGTGAAAATCTAAGTCGATATTACTTCTCTAAAGGTTGAAAAATAATATATTGTATTTGTTACATAAAAAATAGCAAATGCTGGGGTGAGCATTTCAGTCCTTTTGCACCACTCAAATACTGAGGCAAAAGTCTATGAGAAAAATTTAGCTGGTACCTTAACTGCTTGTTAAAATGGTTTTAACACAGGTCTTGAGGCCTTATATTCTTCTCATGAAATGAATATTCACATTATCAACTGGATTAATTGCAAGCCTACATTTCTCACTTATGAAGACAAGGAAAATGAATGTTGTTTCTTGTTAACATTGACAGTTTGGTATTCTTAGAGAATAGCAGATTTAATCTGTTATATTCAGATGCCTCTCTTACAACAGTACACTAGTTATATGAACTGTGCTGCATAAAGTAACATTAAAAAAATGTAATCACACTATGTATAAAAGACTAGAAGATTCAAAATGTATGTCATATACATTAGGAAGAAAAAAGTTGAAAAATGAAATGACTAGGAATTGATACAATGGCTAAGGTGTTCACGTCATGACACAAAATACAGGGTTGATTCTCACCTCTGAGAGAAACTGGTTATGCTTAAAACTGCCCTCAAAGGCAGCTACCCTAGTACCTACCTATGAACCTATAGAAAGTAAGGGTTTGGCGCATAATGGTTAAAGTCTACACACAAGGTACAGGGTTTTATTCTGATGTCAAGTTATTAACTAGTCTTAAAATGGCCCTTTAGGGCAGTTAGCTTATTATTCACCTGTGATAATTTCCATTAACAGGAAAATACCTGAAAATGTAATATTATTAGTGGAAAATTAATAACATATTTCCTTGTATAAAGTATAATAATAATGCTTATAAAAAATAGAGATAATGCTAATGATGCAAGTAAAAGAAACTGCAAGCAGCCAAAGGTCGCTCAGATGAATAAAATGCAAATATAGAAAAAAGTAACTCCAAGCGACCACCACAGCTGTAAACATTTGAGATTTATTACGAAAAGGATTCTATCCTTTTCGTAATAAATCTCGCATGTTTACACCTGTGGTGGTCGCTTGGAGTTACTTTTTTCTATAGATAATGCTAATGAACAAGATAAATATGTTCATCAATATGTGTAAATATATTTGGAACCATCACATTGACAATATACCCCTAAGAGATGATAAATTGTTCTAGATATGGGAACTTAAGCGGACAGTCACTTAACTTTTGACCAATGTGTGGCTATTGTAAGAAAATCCTTCTGCATTGCATAGCTTATAAACAAAGGGATTGCGTCAAGATCTAGGGATGACATTGTCATCCTTTACTCTGCCCTCTTTAGGCCATTCAGTGAAGACAATGCCTTCTTTGGCATGTATCTGTCCAAACACATGCAACAACTGGAATTCCCACAGAGATACCTTACTAAAAGGATACAAGGCCTAAACAACATGTCCTACATGGACCAGCTCAAAGCCCTGTTGCTATACTCTGTATCCAACAGACTACTATGATATAACCTGTATATGGCATACAAGGCATCCTCCAACCCATTAGTGATAGATTTACTGCACATTAGCAGGACAAATGTCATCAGAAATACTTGGTCTAAGGATCTAAACCTCTTCTGCAACATCAACAGAATGGTCTGTAAGTACAAGTATATCTCAAAGAGGATATCACTGGTGTGGAACATATTCCCTACACATATAAAACAAAGTTCTTCCCAGTCCATTTTCAAGCACAACTTAGATCTATGCATGGGAAACCAAAACATTTAACCCAAGACTGCCCTCCTGCACTACTAACAGACAGATGCAGCTAATAAATGCTTTATCCCATGCATGCATCCCCTCAAATGATCTATGGTATGATCCCAGTTATTCTTATTAGAGGTAATATATAATTATTAGCCATGGGTTGGGTAAGACCAATCTATACCCAAATAGGATAGGTTATTTAGAGCACAATAAAGAGAAATCAGCTAGGCTAAAAATGGTTCACGAAGGCAGATATCCCAGTACTTACCTATGAACCTATGGAATCATCTGTTTTCACACTGGGCATGGATAAAAATGCACAATTTAATTTAAACATCAAACCAGTGTCTGCTTACTTTGTGACACCATTTAAATGTATACTTTTAGCTCATAACATTTTTTATTGTATTTTGTTTTTATGCATTGTAGTCTGAGTTTATTATTTCAGTTCTTCTAAAAATACAAATATGTAATTCTGAGAGTACATTTATGAAAGCTACCAGAAAAAAAAATATGCTGAAAGCAGACTGTCCAGCAAGTCGCAAAGGGATTCTGCCTGTCATTTGACCCTTCAGGCTGGGGAGGCAAATCCCAAAGGGATACTGCCTGTCACTTGACCCTTCAGGCTGGGGGGCAAGTCCCAAAGGCATGCTGCCTGTCATTTCACCCTTCAGGGTAGGGGGCAAGTCCTAAAGGGATGCTGCCTGTCATTTCAACCTTCAGGCTGGGGGCAAGTCCCAAAGGGATGCTGTCTGTCATTTGACCCTTCAGGCTGTGAGGCAAATTCCATAGGGATGCTGCCTGTCACTTGACCCTTCAGGCTGGGGGACAAGTCCCAAAGGGATGCTGTCTGTCATTTGATCCTTCAGGCTGGGGGCAAGTCCCAATGGGATGCTGCCTGTCATTTCACCCTTCAGACTGGGGGCAAGTCCCAAAGGGATGCTGCCTGTCAACCCTTCAGGCTAGAGGAGGCAGGACAGGATTGGGAGAAACTGCTTGTGGTAATGAAGTAGAGAAGGATTGTTCTGACTCTGGGCTATAGGTAAAATCTGGGAGAAGATCATGTTCCTTTTAATAACTAGAAACATTTAAATGAAGAGATTAAATATGGTGTAGAAAACAAGCTGCAAAAATCAGTTTAAAAAGATATTAAACTGAAATCAGGAGAGAAGTGGAGCTGTAGAATTCAAAGTCATATTGAGCCTCTTCTTAGCTGATTTGCATTTGGTGACTACATGACAAATTTCTGAGATGGAAAAAGGGAAAAAAAGACACATATACAGAGGAATAAGTGCAGTAAATGAGAGGTTTACTTAGCTATTGCTGGATATTTGTGGAATTAAGAGATGTTCTGGAAGGAGATATGTTTACAGCGCATTATGTCTGCCTAACAGCAGAAGACAATATTCTTCCTTTTAAGTACACTTAACAGTCTACCTCGTTTCCCTCCCTCTCCATATCTCCCTTTTCATTTGCCATTTCCCCACATACATATTGTTTTTTGAATTCTCTTGCAGTTACTTTCTGCATCATCTGTTTTGGCAGTTCATTCCATGTATTTATTACCTCTCTGTTAAGACGTTTTCTCACTGATACAAAGTGTAGTTGGCCTCTACACTCTGCTGCCTGTGCGACCTTCAGATGCCTCTGTACTTCCTGTTTTGAACGATCCTTCACATCCTCCTCACGTGATGTTCTGCACCCAATATCATGGTTACCCATAAGTCCTGTGATTTCTTGTGAGAACTCCTGTAGCTCTTCTAGTATCTACTGACATAATTTTCCTTCCAGTAAACACACCCAATTGTTTTTCTTTTCTACTAGTTGCAATGGCCTCATTGTTGTGTTTCATGCAGCACTGTAGACAGCACTGAAGGTATCACATGAGCATGACCCCGTAGGCCTTTAGCATTAACTCCCACTTTAAATGTCTACCTCCCTAAGGGTATACCATAACATTTTTGCTGATACCATTGCACTCTCAATCTGCACCTGCTGATCCATTCCTGGTTTCATTATGGTTTGTCTTCACTTAATTTAGGTTGTTAAACTTCATCAGATTGAGCTGCTTTGTTTAATACTTTATTTTTTCATGATGACATGACCAGCTACATGTTGTATAAATACTTATAAATGTGCTTGCTGTTTTTTTTTTCTTACTCCAAATTCAATGCACTTATAAAATTAATTAAGTCTGATTTTTTTTTTTCTGTGAGAATGAAAGAAGGGGTAGGGATGGGAAGCTATTTGCTTTTTCTGAGGTGTGAATTTTCATGAAGCTGTTGCATTTAATTTGATTGGAATGTTCCTTATTGCACTCAAGGCAATAATTGTGTGGCTTTATGTATGAGTAGATGTGCTTTAGAGAGTAGAGTACTGAGATTTCATTGCAAAACCAGCGATCGTTGCCCTCCACCCCAGATGTCCCTTCTGATGTGGTTTCTTCATTTCCTCTCCTCCACCTGAAGCTTCATAAAAGCCTGCTGTAGTCCAAGTTCAGTTCTCTGCCTGTGTCTGCACTGAACATCACCAAACACCTTTCTGCCCACTAGATCAGCCTCTTGAAATTCTTCCTTAAACTCTTCCTCACATTCACTATTGCTGCACCTGCCTCTATGTCACCATTGAAAAGCATGCTACTATTCTCGGTTTTCTTGGCTATGTCTGAGAAAGATACAGTGACAAGTATTGGACTAAAGGCTGACTTCTGTATTATTACTCCATTAGTCACTTTGCTTAGCCCTTACACTGTCCCTCTTAATTCAATCCTCTGTATTCTACCCTCTCAACCATATAGTTGTCCAGTGCTTCATTCTTTGTTCTACACCTAAAACTTCCAATTTTTCAGGCAAGTGCATGCGGCAGAATAAATCATTTTTGCTGACGTTTAGCTTGGCAAACTCTACTAGTTCTTTATCCTGCAATCTTGCTAGTATGGATTAGGTATGATAGATGGCACATAACCACAAACTTTTTTTTATTTAGTTGTTTATTTTTTCTTGTACTGTATGAAATTAAGTAGCATTTTCTTGTGGATGTCTCTGTCACTGCTGTTAGACTGGTAGGACTCATTCCTTGGAATCGTAATGTTCCCTTCCTATACAATGGTACAACAGTTGTAGTGTTTAAGACCACATGGATTTCTGGCCTAGCTAGTGATATGTTTAAGGTCTCTATTAGGAGATTTTCAGCATGTTGTCTAGATTAATGATGACCCTGTGAGGTAGCCTATCTTACCTAAGTGCTTTATCTTCCCTAAAGGTGGTACATTTTCTCATCACTTTTTCCATGTGTATCCTGCTGTCTTTTGCTCTCCCATTTCTACAGTGTCATCCTGCCATATGAAACCATCTCTTTGCAGTGCTTTATGAAGACAAACAATGAACTCACTGAATATCTCTACTTTCTTTTACTGAAGTGAATCACTTTCTGAACATTTCTGCTTGCTTTTTTCCTGTTCATTTGGGAACTTTCTGTCATATTTGTTCAGCATAGCCTTATTTAACCCTCTCCTTTTCCTTTCCTCATTTCTACTGTATATGTAAAAGCCTTTGTTTCCTTTCTTGATCCTTTCCTCTAGTTCTGTTTAAACATATACCTTTGCTGTCCTCACATCTTTTATTGTCCTGCATACTTCCTTGGATTGTACATTTTCCGTCTCCCAACCTTTTTATATTGATCTTTTACCACAATTGCAAATCTCAAATTCTTATGTAATCACAGTGACCATATCCTCTTTTTTTCTCTTTTTGACTCAGTTTCATGTCTTTGTTCATGGCACAAAGAACTATATCCCTGTCAAACTCCAGTTGCTTGTTTTCTACTTCTATTTGCCTCTGGACATTTGCTTATATTTCACCTTTTCCCTCAACTCAAAACAATCCACTTCTATCAACTACCACAGGATTATCCTTTGCCTTCTTACTTACACCTGCTCTAAACCATACAACATCATGATCAATGGTTCATTTGTTTATTGTTGACTGGGTCAGTCCCATTAGGCCACTGACTTTTTTCGGGGGATAGTTGAGGTGGGATTTACACTGACTATGGAAATTTGGCCAGAACACTAGGAGCTTACCCTAATCTTTCCCCATGACTGCAAAGAGAGGACTACAGCAGGAAGACAGACAGCCATATATGAATAAAGTGTTTGTGTTGGAATTCTGATGAAACAAGTATCACTTCTGCTTTACAGTGTAAATGGTTTTACAAATGCTGTAAGACTGGATATTCCATAGTGAAAATGAAAGAAAGAGGTCTGGTGATAGAAGTCTTACAACACTGAGTGAGGAAGCAAAACCATTAAGTGATAAGGAATTGTCCTGGTTGAACACCACAGGGTGGTATTTTGCAGGTGAAAATGACTTTTTCAACAGATGTTGACATGGAGAGAATGTTGTGGAGACTGAGAAAATTGTGAGAAGTAATGAGATGGCTGTACTGAGTAATATGTTCATAGGTTCTTAGGTAGGTACTAGGCTATTGGCCCTAGGGCCTATATAAGCCTAGCCAAAAATGTAACCTGGCTTTCGCCACCTAAGAAAATTATTTTCCTGTGCCCCTGTTGAGCAGAGCCACAGAAGTGATCCATGGGGTGAATTTCCTATTTCCCATCCAATCATCAAGATTTTTCTTGAAGAGTGCAAATGAGAGCTCTGTTTGACATAGATAGGTAGTCTGTTCCAGAGTATGGGAAGTCTCTGGGACAGGAATCTATCCCTCCAGCATGTTCTGTTTATTGTGGTGACAAGGTTTAGGTCCCTAGAGCATGTAGCTTGGAAGGATTGGGATTTCTTTAAGTGGAGCATGTCCAACAGCTCTGGGTTTGACATAGCTTTGTAAGTTAGGCAGAGATCGCCTATGAGTAGGTGATATGCAACGGAGTAAAGCTGGAGTTTTTTGAGATTGTCTGCGTAGGGCATCAGTTTGAGGCCAGTAATCCTCTTTGTGAGGTATTTCTGTGGCCTTTCCAGTTGTTGTAGATGTCTTGTGAGGTACATACCAAAAGGGGTGTTGCAATCCAAAATGGGTCTAATGAGTGATGAGTAGAGGGCAACAATGACCTCTTTTTTCTGGATGAGAAACCTTTTGTGATGAGGTGAGCCACATAGAAGGATTTCCTGACCACTGTGGCGATGTGATTATCAAAGGAGAGACAACTGTCCACCTGTGTCCCAAGGTCTCGTATCACATTTTCAGCATTAAGTAGACTACCAGCTATGTGGTAGTTCATGGATACAGAGTTTTTACCAAAGAGGATGACAATACACTTTTTGGCATTGAGCTTCAGGCCATGGGTTTGACACCAGGCTTCTGTCTCAGTGAGGCCCTTTTGTAGTAGGTCCACATTGTTAGAAGTTTTGATTATGGCTCCTAGTTTGCAGTCATCTGCAAACTTTGTTAGCCAAAGACCTTCTGTGTTAGCCTGTACGTCAGAGAAGTATATACCAAAGAGGAGAGGACCCAGGACTGAACCTTGGTACTCCACTTGTCACTGGTCTGAAATCGGATTTGGAGTCTGCTACTTTCACAGTGTGGGTTCTGTCCGTGAGCCAGTTGGCAACCCATCTTGTGACATAGGGATTTATACCTAGTTTAGTGAACTTATCTATAATTCTAGAGTGGGGGATGGTGTTGAAAGCCTTGGCGAGATCTAGATAAGCTGTGTGAACCGCCTTACCCTTATCTATGGCTTTGATCACTGCTTCAAAGAAGTCAATCAGGTTTAGGAGACATGATCTGCCTTTTACAAATCCAAAATGGGTAGGGTCCAGAGTATGGAGATTACAAATGTCTTTGTTTATGAGTTCCATGATGATACATAACATGGCCTTGCAGACCAGACTCGTCAGGCTAATGGGGCGGTAGTTCCCGGGGTCCGTCGTGGCTCCCCCTTTGTGGAGTGGGATAACTGTCATGGTGTGCTATTCAGTGGCCTGAAAGCCTGAAGTGAGGCTATGATTGAACATGGTACTTAGGTAGGGTGCCAGTTTATTCTGTAGTTCATGTAGAACGTAGCCTGAGATATTGTCAGGTCCCATGGATGCTGTGTTCTTGGCTTTGGAGAGTGTGTTTTTTACCTGTGCAGCCATGATTACAGGAACTTTGCATTCTTCCGGTATAGAGATGGGCCCTCTAGGTGGTGTGGGGGGGGGGGTAAAGTTAGCACTGAACCTATCTGCCAGGATGTTGGCAATATCAGTTGGTTCTGTGTATTTAGTGCCATTGTGCTGTAACTCAGAGCAGATTTGAGTGCTGCCATTGAGATTCTTGACATAGCTATTGAATGCTTTGTGGTTGTCTTTAGGGTCAGTGGCAATTTTGTTTTTCTAACTAGCTTTGGAGGATTTTATGAGGGATCTCAGCTTCTTACTGAAGTCATCCAGGGAGTTCCTGCAATGATGGGATTATACTCTTTTTTGCAACAGTTTCTTTCGTCTGTTGTAGAGTTTGTTTATGGCAGAGGATAACCAGATTGGCTTCCTTTTTTTGGAGGATAGTATCTTGGTTCTATTAGGGATAGCATGATCCATGCACTCGTGTAAGTGCTTATAAAGTGCATTTGTGTAGGATTCAGCAGTTGTACCTCTATTGTCCATCTGCATGGGTGTCATGAAGTTTGCCACTTCTGTCTTAAGAAGTGTAAAGCTGGCTTTGGAGAAGTTTTTTATGGTGGTTTTCCTAATTGCGGGTGGGGGTGGGATGTGGATGTGAAGGGTGATTAGCTTGTGGTCGGATCTGACCAACAAAAAATTGACCTCTGGTGTGGAACACCGGTTGCCCATGTTGGTAATGACCAGGTCTAAGATATTGCTGCCCCTGGTGGGGGTGTGAATAAGATGATCCAAGGCATTGGAATTTATGAATTCCTGAAAGCGTTGAGCAAAAGAGTTGGTACATGAGTAGTTTTCCCAATTAATGGTGGGGTAGTTGAAATCGCCCATTATTAGGGTGTCGGGTTGTACCCTAATACTTTACAGTGTATCAAGAAATGAGGAGTGGGAATTTTGGGGCATGGTGGAGGGTCTGTAGCAAGCTACAATTTGGATTGCGGTCTTGCTCCAAGTTAGTTGCACTTGGATAATCTCGGATGCATTATGCTGTGCAACTAGCCTGGAGGTGTGGATATCCTTAATGAATATGGACAAGCCTCCACCTTTAGTGCTTCATTCCGGGTTAGGTGGCCGAAAGGTGTGGTATGAATTATAGCCTGGTAATACAGGGGACATCTGTGCAGTGACAGAGACCTGGTTCAAAGTTCCAGAGAGCAACCCAGTGTTACCAGGCTATAATACATACCACGGGTCTATATTAGGTCACCGAGCGCTTAAAAAAAGCAAACGGTGATTAATCAACCCTATGTAAGCGAAAGCTTAAAATTTCGAACTGTCAGA